>NC_042493.1:42509695-42511900 GCF_005508785.2 Acyrthosiphon pisum | reverse complement strand
TTTTGTAGTTAAAAATGTATAAAATGTTCAACTTTTATATCTAAGGATTGAAAATTTAAAACAAGATTTCACGTAAATATTTAATTCTGTTACCAAAAATTCTAAGTTTATTTTTATAGTCATTTTAAGTTCAAATTTGGACGAAATTACATATTAAAAAACCTGGAATAACTATTTTAGTTATTTTGTAGTGATTGTATAATATTACTTGTGGGTACTTGAAACTTCTAAAGTATACTATTATATATCTATGATAGTACCACGGTTTGTTGTTGATGTATAACGCGTTACCTAATGGATATTGTGATATGATTAATTTGGAATTTATTATTGATACCTATTATAGGTCAATTTTTTTTAATACTATAGATAAGTATACCTATAATAGGTATGTCTAATACCTAGACTGACAAACCGTCTCCGCTCAGAATTGTTTTTCTTATACAGTGATATATATCATGAATTCAAATTTAATACTATCCATTATACAGTGACCCACTTGTAACGTACTGTACAGCAGAACGGCATTCACTTACCTACCTTTTTTTATTTTGTCGTTTCTCAAAAACCATTAGCCAGTAGGTACTTGAAATTTTCATTTAATGATTATTTTATCATTTTCTATACATTATAAAGTTTTAAAAATACATTGACTCATATTGAGGTATTTATAGACACTTAAAATATTCAATTTTTTTAAACAACTACTGCCTACTGTACAGCAGAGTGACACCCGCTTATCCGATTTTTTTCTTGTGCTTGTCTCTAGGTGCAGTGTAGTATAAAAAACAAATTATTGATTACTAAATTGTGTATCAGAATTGGCGGGTGTGTAGTTAAATTCAAAATTTGCTACACCTTTATTTTGTTTGATAGCCGCCACTGTGCAATAATATTAAATAAACATTGTTATGGTAATAATTTTTGTGATTGTTTATTAATTATTATGTTATTATCTAGATAGACCCAAGAAATAAGTATTAATGCAAATTGTTGCAAGTCTAAAGTCATAATAAATGTGTAAATATTTCATCATACCTATAGTGAAACTGAACAAAATACACAGATGACAGATTAAGTTACTTTTGAAACTGATTTAAATAAGTATAATATATAAAACATTCAATTAAAAAAGGTAGGTAACGTATGTAGCTTGTGAATTGTGATTTGATATAGTGATATATATATATTATATATTATATTGTAATATTGGTGTTCATTTTTTTTTTTTTTTTGTGATTTTCGGTCATTTAGACCATACCGCCAAACAAATTTCTCTCCATCTATCTCTATTTTCTGCCACTACTCTCCATGGTATCTCTGGTTCAAAGTATTGGTGTTCATACTGAATTTAAATCTTAATATTACTAGTACAGTAGAACTAGTTCGTTAAGTAAAAAAATATTACCTAGGCTACGTGTTGGTTCAAATATTCGCCACCAGGATTATCTGTTGGCTGTTGTTACCTACACGTTTATAATACAAACTGTTGAACTCGATTTATGTAACCCGTTTAAAGGCCCGTCGGCGGTGAAGGTAAATAAAATTGCGGCTGGCACCGCCACCGATCTTGAAATTACGGAAGTTCCATTTCTACGGTCCGGCATAATTGTTATACACAGCATTATAATTGTTTTCGTGTGAAATTCAATCAACGATGTGATACATAGACTAAAAAGAGATATATGATAACATAATGATAGTTAATATACACTGATTGTATCGAAATTTAGTCGAAATGAGAATTATTTACACACTTATTATCAAGATTAACTAGATCTATTGTTCGTACTTTGAAAGCGTCGCCATCGTCGGAGAACAATAAACAACAGACCTATAAGATTATTTGGACAATATGCTTTTAAACGCATAATATTTGTTGGTCAATGAATTCGTTCAAGCTCCGGTGTTTCGGAAACCGGTCGATAGATGGCGCTCGCGAGCATAACCGTTGGCTTAGGCGATTACGACGCGGGGAGCCTGGCGGCTGGCATTTCGGGTACGCTGTGGCCATAAGTTTTCGCGGTCGACCGTCGCACCGGCGTCAAAAGTTTGTGCCGGACGCGCACAGATCCCTCAACGACTTGCTAACCTGGACACCCGTGTTCACACAACACCAGTCCGCTGCACGGCGTCGTGTCCTCGCCGATCGTATATAGGGAACCGAACACCATCAGTACGGCAACTCCGGTTCCCCTTCAATAC
>NC_042493.1:42490615-42509595 GCF_005508785.2 Acyrthosiphon pisum | reverse complement strand
GAAAAAATCTTTCGCCTTTTACTAAAGATTTCCGTGGAGGGGAGCATTCAAAGGAGTCTAGAAATATAATTTTTACAATTGCCTGACCCACCGGTCGGGCTTCTAATGGCTAATTGCTCATGATGACGGTACGGCACAACGACAAGGTACACTGAAAAAAAAAGAGTTCTACTAACAAAAATATGGTTACCGTAACTGTTAAAAGTAGCTGGCTCAGGGACAGCAATAATTTTAGTTGTACTTAACAAACACTTCTTGCAAGGACTAAAATACTATATTTGTTTATGAGCACTGTTTAATTCTTGCTGCGTTTCAATTTTTATACTTGGAGAAACAATATAAACCGTTAAAATTTCATTCTTGCAGTAGATGCAAAATACATCATTACTATTACATAGTAATTAGTGTATACAACATAACATTAAATAACAAGATTAAATTAATACTTGTAACAAAACGTTTGGTTGCATGTATAAAATACTATAGCTTGTATTACGGTATTAGGGTTATTGCAACAATTTATCATTTAACAGATCAATTTTGTTAACAAAACCACTCCGATTTTTTTCAGTGTAAACCATGTGTTTTATTTGATTAGGTTGCAGGACGGTATAAAATAGCACACACCCCTGCGGTAGTGCGTATGGTATGTGGTGCACGCACACTGGAATTTATTGGTTCCATACCGTCTTATGTTTTTTATCTTCAGCAATGGGAGATCAATTTGAATATTTTTCTAATAACCCCTTATCCTCCTCACCGGACGTTTTTGCTGTATAATAACTGCTAATGATACAAAATAAAAGTCTTAATATTTGTACCTAATTAGTAATGGTCTTATTAATTTTGAAGAAAATGTACAATATCAAAATAATAAACTAACTTAATATTATACAATAGGCATTCAGACGCATTCTCTATCAGTAGTTATCCTATAAAATATAAAACACAAAATAATAAATCAAATAAAAATAGATACAACAATTAATAAAAATATAATATACATTTATATTACAATTTAAATTGACTTTTTATGTATGCAGCTCATTTCATATACAATGTATAATGCTTAAATGTAATTTATTTTATCTCCAATTTAAAGTACCCATAAAACATTTGAGTACTTATATTGTCAATAATTTATTTGTTAAATTAATTCCTGGTTCCTGGTATTTAAAATAATTAATATTTAAATAACGTATAACTTCATATTATATTATACAGTTTAAAAACAATGTGTTATTGTGTTTATACTACTAAAATGTATAGTACTGTGTATACTTTTTATTGGTTAGTATAGTACTATGAATTTATCTTTTGGTATTTTGGTGAGTATAAAATTATTTTACATTTTTTTCAAATACAATAACTATTATTAATCTTGGTATTTAATTTAATGTATATCAATTACAATTTAAAATGCTTATCGTTATAAATTATAACATCCATAAATATTTAATACCATAGGCGCAAAATTAGTACTAATTACTAGATTTTGACATTTGGTCCCTCCATATTTCCACCAATGTTAAATACCTATATCTTACTATTAATTTAATCAACAAACCCAACGTAGGTAGAATATGTCCAACCTTGTTTACGAAATCCACAGTCCACAATATTGTTTTAATTTTTTAAACTGATAATATTGTTCTGATATGCATATATATGCTTTTACGTCTGCGGTTTTGGTGATATATTTATTTAAAAATTTGTTAGATAATTTTGTTTGTTTTTACAAATTTGCATCATACTATAATTTTATCATAGTATTATATAAATATATTTAAAATAAATAGGTATTATAATGATAATAAGCAGGGCTCCCAAGTTTATGCACTATATATACCTAATATACCTACACAATATTATGTATGGAGTGTATTTAAAAAAATGTCAGTCAAAAGCTTTCAATTATTTCATCCTATTAATATTTTGTTTTACCATATATTTTTCATAGGATACAAATTAATAAGAACATTAAAACTGTAAAATTAATATTCTTCAAATCATAATAATTGCACAATATTTAAAAAATGTCATAGGTATATCGCCAAAACAACAAAATATTAAAAAAAATTTAAAAAAGTTGGCAAGTGGGTGTCGCTCTGCTGAACAGTAAGTTACAAGTGGGTCACTGTAATGGGTGGTGTTAAATTTGAATTCAATGTTGACATATATCAAAGTATAGGAAAACGATTCTGGGTGAAGACTGTCAGACAGCATATGATATTACTAAGTATATTTGATGTTAATATTGTGAATAAAGTAATTTATATATAACCTATTTACGTGGAACTTTGTTTTAAATTTTCAATCCTCAGCTATAAAAGTTGAACATTTTATACATTTTTAACTATAAAATAATTATTAAATTTTGTCGAAATAAATATAAATGCTTATATAAAAAAAAAAAATATTCCTATGTATTTTTGATATTTTTTAACTGCTATTGTAACAATATATCAAGAACCTTGCATTACATTTTCACGCCATATTACCCATAAAAAAAAATGATTGATATTTATAGAAGAAAAAGCTAAAAAATATAAAACTGACGATGTCCGTAAACAGCTCAGAGTCAAATTATTTTCAAAATTGTATGGTGTATAGGAAATTAAATTTAAACATTCAGTGAACTTTTCAAGTATCTACAGTCATTCGTATTTTAATTGCAACAAAATAAGGAAATCGGTACATGAGAAATCTAGTGAATATCAAATGTTGTAAAAATATGAATTTCAAAAGCTCATAAAAATTTAATTTTACTTTCTTGTAGAAATTTTTTTTTTGAAAAAGGTAAACAAATCTTTCATTACATTTTCAAATCTTAGATTTAAAAAGAACATTTTTAATGAATTTCTAACTTAAAATAATTTGCAAATTTTCGTCATTTTTACGAATTTTGTCAATATTTAAACTTTAAATCAGAGATGGAAAACGTTTTTAATTTTTTAGTTTTCGATTTTGTTTATTGATTTAAAATATATCGTTTTTGTTTAACGTTTTTAAACGTTTTTGATTAATGTTTTTAAAAACTTTATTTTTCTATATTGTTTTTGATTAACGTTTTTAAAAACGCTATTTTCCATATTGTTTTTGATTAACGTTTTTAAAAACGTTATTTTCCTATTGTTTCCAAATAACGTTTTTGATAATATTGTTTTTATTTTTTTTATAATAGTAACGTGCAATATAGAAATGTACTTAAAAGTTAATAATTAAAATTAATTATTCTTAATATTTAAATTTTAAATCAAAATTATGATTTATATAAAAATTAAAAATTTCTGATATCAAATTAAAATGTTTTTAAATTTTAAAAGTGCATTATTGGTAAATAAAAAAGTAAAGACTTAAGTGAAATTTTTTTTTTCTGGTAAAAATATTATTATGTATAATACTATAATTTGTTTTCGTTTTTGATTTTGTTATTAAATTTTTTTCGGTTTTTGGGATTTTTTGTTATCGTTTTTCAGTTGTTTTTTGTTTTTGTTTTATTAATTGTTTTTGTTTTTTGTTTTTTTCCGTTTAATAACGTTTTTTAAAAACGTTTTCCATCCCTGCTTTAAATGCTTATAAAAAAAAAGTTGTGACTATGGACTTTTAATATTTTGTATCTGTCTGTGAAACAATATATTACGAGCCTTCTATTAAATATTCAAGCTTTTGTGCCTAACAAATAATATTTTATTGATATTTATAAAAAAAAAAACCAAACAATTTAAAACTGAAAATGTCCCTAAACAGCTCAAAATAAGTCAAAATATTTTTAAAAAGGCATGGTGTATAGAAAAAGCTAATATAAACATTCAGTAAAAATGTCATGTACCTACAGTCATTTGTTTAAGAGTTGCACCAAATACGAAAATCAATTTTCTAATATTTAATTATAAGTATGTTGTAAATATGATTATTATGTTATTTTAATATTTTAAACGTCATCACTGGACGAAGAAAGGTTGACGATTAATGACTTTTCCACAAATTTTGTATCCAAGTTTAATAATTTCAATTTAAATCATTAGCAAAGATGCTGCAGAAAAGCTGAACAATTGTTCATAGTAGAACTCAAAATTTTGAGAATTCTAGATTTCTTTGAAATAATAAACTGAGGAACCTTATATTCAATACTACTTTGCAATGTTTATTAAATATTAACTATAAATGTATACTCTGTATACTACAAAATGTATGTAAGTCACACATACATTACATAAATGTATTATACGTCCTTATTTATTTTATACTTATATTGTATACTATAATATTATACCATCGTGATTCGTGATATATAGGATACCTATATTATCCTATATAATATATATATACCTACCGTAAAACTGAGTGAATAGAAACACTTTTGAACTTTGAAGTATCTTACAAACTTTTCTATTTGTGTTTTATAGATGATCAATACATTAAAATACTGGTCTTTTCGATTACTTTAACTTATGTTCAGTCAAAATATTTGTATTATTGTATTATTATTTGTATTATATTGTATTAATATTTGTATTAATGGGACTGCAGCCGGTTTTGACAAAAGTCAAAACTAATGTAGACTTGACCAATCTAAACATTAATTTTGTTTGTTATTGTGTTTTTAAATATATTTAAATTCCGTATCATAAAATAAACCTAAAGGGGGCGGGAGGGGCTCCAGTCAATGAAAAAAGTAACTTTTAGACCAATAAGCTAGACAAAACTGGAAGAATTTGGTTTGACAGATTTTAATTTTGAAAAAATGGTTGAATTTATAAACTTCTAGACTATGTTTCTTAGGAATCACTTTTTTTTATTTAAAATCAAATGTGCCCAAAATAAATACAAATGTAATGCAATTATTTCATGGGATTTCTAAAAAAAAAAAAGGTTATTTTAAGGTCATTTTAAATTGAAAAATTAAAATCGACTTCCTAAGAAACCTAGATATTTTATCAATGAATTCAAACATGTATAAAAATTCAAATCGGACATTCCGAAGTATGTGTAATTTACCATCGCTTATTGATCTAAAACGTATGAAAAATACGTGAGATGCAGCCCCCTTAACAGATTATTTTATATCATTTTTAAATGCTCAATTTATGATTTTTGGAAAATGCTGTCAATAGAAATGTGTATGATATTTACATATTGTATACCTACTTGTATTTAACCAACAAAGATGTAAATAGAAACAAAATTTGATAAAAAATCACTTTTCTCTTATTAATGTTTGGCTATCATGGAGGATTAATAAAATAATAATACTTCATTATTTGAAAATCACACTAGTTGACAACATTGAACTTGAAGATGTACAAAAAATTTACAATTTTAAACTATTCATAACTCGCTTTAATATTAAAGCATAATAAAAAGCCCATGAGATTACCTAGATAATATAAATTAATTTTAAATGTTATAAGTGGTAAATTCACTCTAATTTTGAAACTAACGGAGCTAAACGTGTTCGGCCGATCAAACAATTTGCTATTATGTTACGCACTTGTAAAACGGAAACAACAAATGTCACTGTATCGTCTTCTTAACAAGTATTGTTTTGGAATCATATTTATTTAAAACGTATTTTTTCGAAATAGTATAAGATCCATTGGTGGATCTAGAATTTTTTTTTTTTTTTGGGGGGGGGGCATTGTAGTTTCCAAGTTTTTCGAACAAATATTTAAAAATGGCCATTTAATTGACATATATTATGGTAGCCCAATACCCCCCCTTAAATCCGCCACTTCTAAGAACCGTATCCGACTACACCGTACAACCGGCGTAACCCAATAACACATTTCCAACGAAATATTTTTCATGAAAATAAATTTTTGAGTAACTACGATTCCGAAAAAATATTGTTCTGCGGGGCAGTTCAGGCAGTATAATACTACATTTGAACATTTCCAATTCTGTTATCATAATGTCAATTTCTAACGAAATATTTTTCATAAAATTACGTTTCCTAGCTCATTTGTTTCCTACATACTACATTTCAAACGGATTATTACGTTTCCATATATCAATTATAATAATCAAATTATGATTCAATAAAATTACAAGTCCAGCAATATGTGTTTCCATCAGAATATTTTTCTACAAAATACGATTCCAAACTTTTACATTTTCCAACTTTTTATACGTGTCGGTAATTTTTTATATCTATATCACTTTGAATAGAATTATCGTAATGAGAGCGCACGCCAGGACAAAAATGTAATAATATTGACCGGATAACGTCACGCATGGTGGTACTGCAACGTGTGAGTGGATACCAGGAATTCATGAAAAAGTCGTACCCGTTGAGCGGCGTTTGGACAAATGAAAGTAGATTCATATTTTCCCCGGTTGGTTAACAATGAAATCCCGAATTCAGAAGCTAAATACCTAAATGTAAATTCGAACGACGTACCAAACGCTCAAACTCTGTAACCATTCTCGGGTCACTTAACACTACAGCAATTTGACGACAAATCATAGCAATCGTTATTTGTATTAGAAAGCCAATGTACATACTTTAGCGTTTTTACATTTAAGGCTTGACGTTTATTGCGTTGAAAAGTTTTATTAGATAATTTTTTTTTATGACTTTACCTAACAGTATTTTAATTTATACGTATATACTAATATACTATATGTCTTTATAGTAATATAATAAATATATATTATATAGCTGACAACCCCGAACACCATTCTATAGTTACCTTCACATATATCATGTTGCCATGCCATTTGATTGACACTTGATAGTTGTAGGTCATTAACAAAAAATAAATATTTTTATAATTTTTAGCAGACATTGGAAAAGTTTGTTGTATGCAGGGGCGTCATTTCAACTTTTTTTTTGTTGGTGCCAAAATGTTTGCAAATCATTACCAGGCCACATAGAAAATTTTTTTTTTTTGCCTTGGAGGGGGGGTCAAGTAGGGACAAAAACTAGAATATTTGTATAATTTATTTAATTGGTCACTTATATTAGTATGAAAATACCACAATATTGTTACTATTTTTGACAAACTATGTGTAGGTACTTTTAATGTACCTATTTATTTTATATTGTGGATACCATGTACAGTGGTATTTACACTTGGTAAATAAATAAGTGGGTATAAATCACCTTTATAATAAAATACCTAACCGAACCTTACCTACACATTTTTTCTCCCTGCAAACTCAAAATATATAATATAGCTAGCTTAATAAAACCAGAAATTTATTTTATTGGTATTCTTCTTCACAATGTTTGTGTTATAATTTTATCAATTATAATATTGTGGGACCACAAAATCACATCAAACATTCTTGGAAATTAAACATTAGTACAATACATTTTTTTTTTTATACTGAAAAAATATAAAATATATATACCTAATATAAAACACTTAGGTATATCGGTGCTTTTATTTATTGTTTGCAGGCCAAAGAAGGCATTTAAAAAAAAAAGTTGGTGCAAATGTACACCCTGCACCCCCCCCCCCCCCAAATGACGCCCCTGGTTGTATGTCGTTCATTTAAGTAAGGTGTATCATTAAATAAGAATAGTTGATTCATTAAAAATTAGAATTGTTATAATTTATACCTACAGTTTTTGACATTGTTGTACAAATGTACAAATTTGTCATTGGTCTGGATAGGGCTTTACCGCTTATTATGGGAAATTTAACACATTGTCAACCACAATTTTGGAAACACATGTTTCCGTCAAATTTATTTTTGGTCTGGATGTAGATTTGAATATTATATTATAATATAATGTATTATCAACATTATTTTTATAATAGATTAGTAATATTTCTTAAATAGGTACCTACCTATTAAATACACGTAACAGGAACATTAAAAGTTATGTTGTGAGTGCACTTTCAATTTTACCATACAACCAAAGTCGCTTTCATAGTGATATCCTATTCACAACAAATTTTAAATTGGACAGTTTCTGTATAAAAATTGATATTTTCTTAAATCAAAATATTAGTTAACTTTAACTCAAGTTAATAGTTGATTCATTGATTGATTAAAAGGCGAAAAAGTAATGATAAAAATAACGGTCATTTTAACTTTTAAGCACTAAATACAAAAAAATGTTAAATATGCATGCATTTATGCACTAAAAACAATCAAAATATACACTAAAAAATTAAGACATGCACTTAAAATTCAAAAAAATGTTCTGTAAAAACGTTGAAAACATATTAAAAAAAAAAATTGTTTGAATTAATAAATAATAATTAAAACTAGGCACTTATTTATTTTTCTAGTTTGTAAAATATTATGAATGTATATACGAATAAGTGGTAACGGACTTGTAGATATCAGAACAATCATGATTTTACTATCGGTTTTATGTGATACAAGTTTAATAGACCAATTTTGACCAGATAGACCAAAAAAAACAAAAACATTTTAAGAATATATGCATTAATACGAATAAATCACGAAAATATGCAACAATATGTTCTAACCCATAAAATATGCAAAATAAGATTTCATATTAGACTTATAAACAACCTGCAGACTCATTTAATTCACAACCCTGCTCATGACCAAGATATATTCATTGAATCGCTATATCACTTTATACATGAAGTTAGCTAAATACACTTACAAGTTTTGCATTCTAATTATAAAAAATAGGTCAAGAAAAATTAAACAAAGTAGCATTTAATAAATAAAATTTACATTGAATTTTTTTTTGGTTTCTGTTCAAGCCATGTATTGATTTGCTTCACTCTTGTTGTCCACCAATCACTTTGTTCTTTACATATTTCATTATAATTGTCCACACTAGTATAAAAAAAAAAAATACACATAAATTATTAATTTGGATTGTTTGAGAAAAAAGTAGTTACTTACTAATTATCAGGGCTAGGATTTATATGCAATAAAAAATTGTAAAATATGCATTTTATATAACAAAATATGCAAAAATATGCATTTAATTTTTTATAAGATAAACACTACAATATAGTTACCAAAAAAATATTTATTTATAAAAATACATCAATGATAGGCTGTTTGTCTTAGAATAATATAATTTAGAAATAAAATAAAATAAAATAATTTAAAAATAAAATGTATAATTCTCATTAACTATGTGCGTGTTACATGAAATAAAATTTATATTTGACAAAAAAACCAAGTTTTACAAAATATACTATAAAACGTGCATTTTTTACATTCCTATAATCGAAATATGCAATAATATTAATTTTATTCAATATATGCAATAAAATGCATTTTATCCAAAATATGCAAAAACATGCAAAATAAAAATACCACTATTTATCTCATCATGAGGTGATTAGTGGACATTACTGACAAAATCAATAATCAGAAGTAGCAAAAAAAACATGCTGTTGCATATAAATCCTAGCCCCGCTAATTATTATCAATTCAAGTTACAAAGTTTAGCTTTAGTTCATAAATGAACCAGTAGAGTACTAAATACTATTCAGGCATTACATTTAATACATTTTTTTTGTTGTAATACATTATTATGACAAGGGCTTGGAAGTTATAGCAATAAAAAAAGATACTATTTAACGCTTAACAATATATACCTACTTAAAAACGTCAAAATATGCGATATAATAAATAAGAAGGTGGGCAAATCAGTGTTGCTTTGCTATACAGTAGGTTACAAGTGGGTCAATGTAATGGATGGTGTTATATTTGGATTCAATGATATAATTTCATTGTATACAAAAAACGATTCTGAGCGAAGATTGTCAGTCAGCCTATGATATAGGGAATTTTGAATATTAATTTTTTCAGCCGTGATATCCAAGAATAAAAATATGATAATTTTGTATTTATATTATTCATCACGACACTAACAATATTAGGAATATAAAAAATTGCCTCAGGTAAAACCTAGTAAACTTGTAAATCAATCATAATTCGTTTTCAAAATTAAAATCTGTCAAACTAAATTCCTCCAGTTTTGTCTAGCTTATTGGTCTAAAAGTTACTCTTTTTCCAACGACTGGAGCTCCCTTAATTTTTGTAATTGTTTCTGTTAACACCTTTTAGGTAAAAATCCCTTGATTTTCTTCAACAGTATCTTTTCTGATAGTAAAGTGAATTTAGGTACTTTGGGGGGTCAAAAGTAAAAATCCCCAGCAGTTCTCATAAGCGCCGGGAAAAATACTTAAAAATCACGAAAATGTGCACATTATTTTGAGTTAGAAATTCATAAAATTTTATTTTTTTAAATCTAAGATTTAAAAATTTAATTCAATATTCCTCGTAAGTTTAACTATCTTTATCAAAAAAAAAAAAAATGTGTTTGATTTTATTCATATATGATAATATACCTAAAATTGTACTAAAAACAGTAAAGATGCCCAAATTAGCAAAATGTGTTTATGACATCAGGGAAGTTTGAAACAAATGTGTATTTTACTTTAATCTTCTGAGAGTTAACAAAAAAACTTTCAAGCCCTGGTTATAACTATGCTCTCCTTCTTATGAGTCTAAAAAGTGATAAAACAAATATTCTTTTAACTATAAAGAAAAGATTGAGTCATCAATTTTTTTTCTGTCAACTCTTAATGCTACAGATAATTTTAAAAATCATTTTTTTTACACACCATACTTCAAATTGAAACATAAGTCAAAATTTTTGTTTACCTTGTAATACCATTGAAATTAATAAATTATTCTAAGATAAATTTTTTAAACATACGTTTCTAAAAATCCATCATTGTCAGTAACAAGCAGTTTCCATGTTTTGGTTTTGTCCAGTACTGCAACAGAGTTCAAAACATCCATAACTTCTTCTGGTGGTGCATTAAATATTTTCCCAATGTTTTTACGATTGACAATCTGGTCAGAATCCAATAAGTGAATCTTAAACAATAATGAACAAATATATAAACGAATATAGTTATAAAAAAATCGGGATAGACCAATTCATAGTATATTATAATTGTATGTAGTTTATGTAAAAAATTAAAGGATATCTTTTAAATTTACAGTAAAAAATAACATACTTTTGCTCATAAATTGATAAAATTGTTAATCTTATAATTTATAGTAAAATATTCATGAGGACATAATATTACATTTCACAAAAAATAGTTGTTTGTAGAGTTATAGAACATCTATGATCCTGCCAAATTAAAATTTACATCTGCACATTAAAGGAAAATCAACTAATATATATAGTTTATTTTTTTTAAGAGGACGTTACCCCGACATTTACTGTTTCTGTCTTACAAGTGCGTAACATTAAATTAGAGTGAATTGACCTTTTATAAAATTTAGAGGTAAAATTATTATTTTATTATAATTACCACTTTTATATATCTCTTTATAATATCTAATTAGTTTTTTGCATATTGAAAATAATATATTGGAACAACTTTTAACTAATATATAAACTGATGAATACAATATTAATATAATATCTTACAATATAATCTCTTAAAAGGCGCATGACTTCAAAACTTAAGCCAAAATGGGAAGATATAGTATTATCTGGATAGAGTTCTTCACTCTTCAAGGTCCAATTGCCACGAACTAAAACTGCCATTTCTTTTAAATGAGTCAAAATTGTCGTAACACTTTCCTCACTTGGCACACCACATTTATGCAGTAGATTTATCAACATCTTTGTAGATATCATTTTTGCTAAAAATATTACAAATGTTTCAATTACACAACACACAATATTTCAATGACACATACTAGTATATTCAATATTTTATCAATGATATTCAAGTCAAATTTGTTATTTTTATTTTAAATTACTTTTAAAATGTGAGAAATCCAAAAATGAACTGTGTAAAATAAAGTATTCTATTTAACGTGTTACAAAAACTAATTATGTTTAAATATAATTTATGATTTATCACATAGATTTTTGTGGAAAGATAAGCTAATAGAGAGTGGAATACAGTATTATGATCTCTTAGCCTCTAATAATTGAAACAAAATTGAAGACCGCTTGAGACAACGGGACAGGTTCGTGAAACTGAGACTGTTCTAGTCAGATCATCACATCTGGCAACCCTAATTATAGTATATACAAGTGTAAAGTATAAACATGTTATAATACATAGTTATACCATAATTTATAAATAATAATACCAAAATTAACTTTTTATACAAGTGTTAATAACGGTCAAATCTGAGATAACAAATAGTAACTTACCATTAAATAAAAGTATTTTTATTTTTTTCTCAAGAGAATATGATTTTATTTCATTTTTAGATAATTGACGTGATCTAATCGCATTAATATTTTCATTGATTACTTCTTTTTCAACTTTAGTTATTGTTATATCAGAATCTTTTTGATCAGATCTATTTGAATATGGCAACATAAACTTATCTAATTCTCCCTGAAAAAAAAAAAATGCAATAGTAAAAATAAGTGAAATTTAGATTAACACTAGTTTTTAAATATACTAGAGATGGACAGTTTACTTACAACTTGGTAAATACAGAAAAAAACCGTTTTTTCGACCACCAATTATTTAAAATTCTGTGTTTTTTAAAAAAGCAAAGTAAACAGTATCAGTTTTCAAAGATTAATACTATATGGGCATCCAAAGTTAAAATGTATATTATTAATTGTTATTAATTACCATTAAAAAACCAATTTAAAGCATATTAGAAGCATATGTATATGTAAAACAGCTGATAAATGATTTTAAAGTGGCACACTAATAACTAGCAAGTTGTGATAAAATAAATAGTAAATTCACTAAAATATAAATAATTTATAAAATACAATAATAAACTTATTCTATAATATTGTATTTAAATTGGTATTTAAATTGTAAAAAACATTCAATAACTGTATACTATGCCCGAACAAAGTACTTATTTTTTACATAGACTGCCGTAATTAATAATACTGAATAGTGATCAGATTCCACAAATTAAACATAAAAATATAATATATTATATTGTTAAATCTATATATTATATTTGTATAATATAAATCAATTGATAATGAATTAATACAAGGTTTAAAAGTACCTAAGTCATGAGATCTTAAATATATATATATATGAATAGAATAAATGCTATTAGTTATTACCCTGGAAAAGTAATGTCCATTTGGTACAAAGTTTAAATCAATCCAAGGTTCCATTGCTCGTTGTTTAACCATCTCTTGCATTTTTTTCTTTTCACTTTTTTTACCAGGCCTATCTTTAAATTTTGCCATAATCTGTTCACTTTCTTCATCTTCCTCCTCAGACTCTAAATAATAATGACTTTTAGTACAAATGAATATACAATTTTAAAGATTAAGATTTTCATTGTTGTTTTACCGTTTTGAGAAGACTTTTTATTTTCATCCTTTGGATCAATCTTATCAATGTGAGACAATTTGGGGAGCATATTCATTGTTTTCTTCAGTGGACATAAATGAATACTTTTTCCAGATGTATACATTATCATATCAGTGGTATTTGATGATGTATTGTGGGATTCAAAGGTCAAGTGATCAACCATACCGCTATATTAATAATACACAAATAATTTTAATTTTAGTTTGTAGAATTAAAATAATATATTAACAGGTTAAGGACAAGCACATTGAATGTATAACATTATTTAACAATTGCTTCTATTAGAGTTTACGATTTCAATAAAAATCTAAATTTGTCTGAGTACAATACATTAATATGTTTTGATATTATACATAATATACAATGTACATTTATGTTTAAACCTGGGATAGCTGCTTTTATCTTTAGACGTTTTGTCCATTTCGGCAGCCAACTCTTGCCCATGACCTTTATCATAATTTTGATCAGTGTCAAGCGCATACGATATCTCTAACTCTTCACATTCTGATTTATATTTACACTATAAAAATAAAACACATAAATAAATACAGAACATATTCTTAGATACTATAGTTTGTTGAACCCCTGCCACCACACATCCATACCATGTAAAATATATATTCACACTACTAAGTGAACTAAGTGTAACCTAAATTTTCATGTCCAAAAGGAGGACAGTATTTATTTTTTAAAGTATTACTAACATCATAGATACAATCGTCTAAAATTCTTACTACTTAATTACTATTCAAATTAATTTTATTTTTAAATAGCATTTAAATTGAATAGTAAAATAAGATTTAAATACAACCTACTTTAAAAAGTTAAGATATGTATTCCTAATATTATATTATAATAAAATGTGCGATTGTGTGTTGAATGTTAGTGGTAAATGCCTAATAATAGAGTTCATTTTATAATCCAAACCATAAGGCATAGTTAATAAAACAAAACTTATTATTATTTTGAATTTTTGTGAATGCATAACCATTTAAAAAGGAAAAGCAGATCTCAAAAGTGGGCCAATAACCCCTAATTTGGAACATCTGACCACATTACAAATAGGAAATATTCTATTGGCAGTATGTATATAATCCAAAAATTAAAAAATATATCATCAATATTTCTTTGTAGATATCTTGATATTTTGCACTTATTATTTACATGTTGAATTGTATTTTATTATATTATCTTGTTTCCATTATCTGTAACCAGTCTTGTTAAGAATATTTTCAAATGAATTTAGAATACGTATTTAAATACTTGGTGTCATTTGTATTTGAAATACGTATTCCAATACTGTCTTTCAAACGGATTTTATTATAAATACAAATACATTTTAAAAGTATATACTTTACAAGTACTTTTTAGTAAGTATAATAAAATATTCTACGAAAAAAAAAAAAATTTAAAAATACTTAATTTTTTTTAATATTTTATATATTGTAATCACTAAATTAATGTTTCATCATATTATGTTTGTTATACTGTAACATTATATATTACTATTGTAAATGGATTTACTCAATAGTTAAATATATAATAAATTAATTAAATAAAATTATTAATAATAATTTGAATTAAATAATTAGTAAATACATTCTTAATCATATTCTTTAATTAATTCATGTCACATAGATGCCTATTATATTTTCAAGTTAAACTTCAGCAAGGCAGATAAAAATTTTGGGTATTGTGTCATCTGCGTATTTAATGCAATCTTAAAAATTCTTAGAAGCATTATAAAGTATTATTTTAAGACCAATATTTTTAAAATTGTAATATACGAAACAAAAATATTGTTCAATAAAATTTAACAATAAAGAACTAGTTTAATAAGCGAGTGATCCCACCAGATCTCTATAAATTGCTAGCAAAAATTTATTTTTACCCTTTTATTTATGAGCTACTCTAGGTAGATCTAAAATAAATCAAGAAATAATTTTAATGAACTAGGCAAATAGCAAGCGTAGCAGGAAAAAAGATTGAGAGATAGATAATGGAAAAGATCCTGACAGTATGTTGTTAGCATATAGCTATTGTATGTGTACCTAGTTTCAAATCTAGTGTACCTATCTCATAAATTAAAATAAATGTATTGTACAAAATATTGTTAAAAGTTAGATTTAATGAGTAATTACCTGCAATATTAGATACTGACATTAAATTTGAACAAAAACATATAATTTAAACAAATAAAATATGTGACAATAATGTTATCAAGATATAACAATTAAAGGATTATTAGAAAATGTGTCTTAAAGGTTTGTGATTATTTAGTGTAAATATTATGAAATATTAATTAATAATTATTGACTATGCTACAATTAATTGTAAGCAATACACTATTATCATTTAATTACATACCTACTAAAAGTTTTGTTAAAGTATACAACAAAATGAACAAATGAGTATGATGGATAGTGTAATGACGAGGCATTAACAATTTACAATTATTTATGAACATACCTGGGTAACATTTGAGGACAGTAATTTATCGTTTTTAGACAATCTTGTAGGATAGTGTAACAACAATAATTTCATTGCATCATTGCTCAAATATACAGGTATCTGAATAAAGTTTTAAATTCTATTAGTTCAGATAACATACCATATTATAGGTATTTTAACAATGTTGACTTAGACTACACTTACTTCTTTAATTATTTCATCGTCATAGGTTTCATTATCCATTGCAACATACGTTTAAGAATGAATTGAAAGTTCGAAAAAACTAGAAAAAACAAAACGAAAAAAGTAGAAACCAACAATTGACGAAGAACTAGCTCCTCAGAATTTGTAGTCGGCAATCGCCAGTTTGAAGCATGCTGTTGAATCTTAAATTCTTTATCAGAGTACTGAGTAATCTCTAATCAGACCTTAAAAGATCATGGATTAGACAGTAAAAATAACTACATTAATTCATATAATTATTATCATAGAAAAAAAAATATCTGCGTTCGAATTTGAATTTTGAATAAACATTATCACTGGTCGCCAAATTTAATTTAATTTAAATTTGTTTTATTTGAATATAATATAATAATATTAATTGACATCCATGTTTAATACACGTAACATGCATACAGGTTAATTTATTTAATTCATATAAACGAAAACACTAAGCAAAATATAAAAAATGAACTATGCTAATTAATCAATAGACATAATAGGCAACTTTATGTTTTACATTAGATATCCATAAATCTATATTTCATATAAGTACGTGCAGTCAAATTCGCGTATATCGATGCCGTATATAACGATATTCTGGGTAAAACGATTCCAATATATTTGGTTGGTTTTATATGTTATGTGTAGTACTTTTATTCGTATATAACGATATCGGTTATAACGATAATCCGGATATAGCGATGTTATTTTGAAACGAAAATGGGTTTTTATAATCACCTATAGCGATTAACAATATGTATGTTCATTGTGTAGTAATTTGATTTTGTTCGAAGCGATAATTCATAATCTTATCTGTAACAAGTAATGTGTCTGGTACTCTGGTACGACCGTATTTATGAATTATTTGAATGCAAATAATGATGAAAGTGAACAAGCTGACGAAGAGAGCGAAGAAATCGTATTCAAAGTACCATCTATTTCGGAAATGTGTTTTTATATTGATATCAGGTGCGTACTTTTGTTTCGGTAAACAGTGATATAAATACGCTAAGTATCAATGGCATTAGACAATACTTCAAATTTTGTTAAAAAAATCTCATTCAAATTATAAACAAACCACTATAATAGATTATTTTTCCAACAAATCGTAAACATAAGCTGCAGTATATAATATGTACTTTTATTAAAAATTATAAATACATACATACGATCCGGAAACAACGAAGGTCGGTTATAACGATCGGATTCCCTAGGTCCCTAGACCATCGTTATAAGCGAATTTGACTGTATATTATACGATATATGAAATATAGTGCTTACTTACTAATAATCATGAGCCATAACCCAAATTACATTTCTGTCAAACAATGACAGTATAGGTAATATGTTTACCAATATGTTGTATGCAATGAGATTTCATGTACCACCGAACTTATAATAGTTAAAACATATTTATGCAACTTAATTAATTTGTTATGGTTACAAGTATTTATGAAAATATTAGATTTGTGGTTTTATTTAAAATGTAATTTATATCTATGACTTAACATTGATAGATACATATTATTATTGTTGTATATTTGTGTGGTACCTATATAAATAGTAAATTAATTAATCTTGTATAGTTCTAACATTAGCAGAATATTATTTATATCTGTAAAAGTTAACTAGTTAAGCCTTGTTTATTATTTTTGTAGGAGACATAATATTTTGATTGCATTTTATTTTGATAAATGTGTTGAGATGCCCATGACTTATATAACGAAAAATTATTTATTATGTTTTCAAAACTATTAAATAAATTTCGTATCGGGTATAAATTATAACAATGATCACAATAATTAAAAACTTAATTATTTATCAGTAAGTTCTCATGCCTTGACCAATGGCCTTACAATATAATAAAGGTTAAATTTATAAATTTAAAATTTTTAAGTTTAAAAAATTAAATTAACAAAATCTGGAAAAATCACGAAAATTAGCATATTATTTTGAGTTGAGAATTCATAAAAATTTTATTTTTAAATCTAAAATTTTAAAATGTAATACAATATTCTTTATAAGATTATCTACCTTTATAAAAAAAAAATATCTGTAAGAAAGTCAAATTCAATTTTTATGAGCGTTTGAATTTCAAATTTTTACAACATTGGATATTCATTCAATTTCTCATGTAGCGATTTTCTGACTTTGTTATAATTTAAATACGAATAACTGTCGATACATGAAAATTTCACTGAATGTTTATTTTATCAAATCTTATAATTGATACAATTTTCTAAATATTTTAACTTGTTTTGAGCTGTTTACGGAAAATTTCATATTTAAATTTTAGATTCTGAGTGAAACGATGAATGTATTGATTTTACAATGATATGTGTTTTTTTTAATTTTTTAGTTTTTAATTTTTTTAATTTTTTAATTTTTAATTTTTTTAATTTTTTAATTTTTTTTTTGTGTCTGTGTACACGATAAGTAGTCGAAATAATGCTTCGATTTTCAACTTCAGTATCTTGTTCGATTGGAAAGTGAATATCGTTGGTGCATTGGGGAGGTCAAAATTTAAAATTCCCAGTAATTTTCAAAAGCGCCAAGAAAAACCAAAGAAAAATTAAGGAAAAGCGGGAATTTTTACGAAAAATCGATTTTTCACAAAATTGAATTTGGTTTTTGGTGTAACTTTAAAAAAAATTACCGTAGATACATGAAATTTTGACTGAATGTTTATATTAGCATTTTCTATACACCATAACATTTTCAAAATATTTTGACATATTTTGAGCTCTTTACGGACATTGTCAGTTTTCATTTTTTTTAGTTTTTTTTCTAAAAATATCAATAAAATTTTATTTGTTGATTAAAAAAGCTTGAAAATTTAATAGAAGGCTCCAAGTATATTGTTTCAAAGGCAGATGAAAAATATTAAAAATCCTTAGCCACAGATTTTTTTTTATAAGCATTTAAAGTTCAAAAATTGAAAAAATATGGAAAAATCACGAAAATTAGCAAATTATTTTGAGTTAATAATTTGTAAAAATTTTCTTTTTA
>NC_042493.1:42478428-42490565 GCF_005508785.2 Acyrthosiphon pisum | reverse complement strand
TCATATTTTTACAACATTTGGTATTTACTCGATTTCTTACGTAACGATTTTCTTAATTTGTTGTAATTAAAAAACGAATGACTGTAGAAACTTGAAAATTTCACTGAATGTTTATATTAGCATTTTATATATACGATAAAATTTTGAAAATAATTTGACTCTTTTTGAGCTGTTTACGGATATTGTAAGTTATCAATTTTTTTAGTTTTTTTTTCTATAAATATCAATTAAGTTTTATCTATTGGGCCAAAAAGTGTAAAAAATTAATACAGGGCTCCTGATACATTGTTACAATAGCAGTTGAAAAATATTACAAATATATAGGCACAATTTTTTTTATAAGCATTTGAAGTTAAAATCTTATAATACAAAGGTCCTGATATATTTCTTAAATAGCAGTTGAAAAATATTAAAAATACATAGGCACAATTTTTTTTCATAAGCATGTATAAAGTTCGATTTATGACAACATTTATCAAATTTAAAATTGAATAATTATTTTGTAGTTAAAAATTTATAAAATGTTCAACTTTTATATCTAAAAATTTAAAATTTAAAACAAGATTCCACGTAAATATTTAATTCTGTTACCAAAAATTCTAAGAAATACATAAGCACAGTTTATTTTTATAATAATTTTAAGTTCAAATGTGGACGAAATTACATATTAAAAAACCTGGAATAACTATTTTAGTTATTTTGTTGTGATTGTATAATATTATTTGTGGGTACTTGAAACTTCTAAAGTATACTATTATATATCTATGATAGTACCACGGTTTGTTGTTGATGTATAACCAGTAAAAAGTACCTAATGGTCAATGGATATTGTAATATGATTAATTTGGAATTTATCATAGGTACCTACAACCTACCTATTATAGGTTAATTTTTTTTTCAATACCATAAATAAGTATATAATATATGAATATTTCTAATACCTAGACTGACATCCCTGCTCCGCTCAGAATCGTTTTTCTTATACAATGATATTATATCATTGAATTCAAATTTAATATCATCCATTATACAGCGACCCACTTGTAACTAACTGTACAGCAGAGCGACATTCAATTGCCCACCTTTTTTTATATTAAAATGACAAATATTTATATATTTAATTAGGTACTGTGTAAAAGTTTTTGTGGACACGCAGTATATTGTTTACCGTTTTCCTTCATAAAATGGACGATTGTTGAGCAATAGATCGAATTCATATACGAGTAGTTATACCTATAGGTACTGTAAACTTTTCCGAATTCCGATCAGACATCAAAATTATATTTTAATAAATAAATATTAGTATGATTGACTACTGAATGTTACATTAATTTTATGGTAAAATCTAAGCAAATTTGTTACTTATATAGTCGTCGAAATTACCTCCCACTAAATATAAAAAATAGCGGTGCTATTACTTTTTTTCGTCTAGATAATGTTATAAGTTATTACTTTTAATTATAAAATTGATATTTGTAGCATAGGTATTACCATTGATTATACATAGTATATACTATGTACTATATACTATATACTATGTATATACTATGTATAATCAATGGTAATACCTATGATATACATACTATTATACTATGTATAATCAATGGTATTACATATTAATACTTAAAACAGGAATACGATTAATTTTAAAAATATTAACTTTAACTAATTTATAATAATTTAATATTATTTAATTTCAGTATAATATTTGTCAAATTGAGATTCAACTTACTGTACTTTAAATTTTTATTACCATAGGGTATGGTTACCTATCCGTTTATAAATAAATAATTAGATATTTATATTGCAATATCATACTATCATAAAACATAATATAATATAATATATTAAAAAAATATGTACCTATTTATCAATATTATAAATTATAATAATGATAATCAAATTTATATAATATTTTTATTATTTTTATTAATATTATTATAAATTATTATTTTTGATAGCTGTACCCAAGTACGGTTACGGGTTAGGTATAGCCACGGACTAAGTTAATCATAGCGATTTTTTTCCGGGTTTTTTTTCTTAGATTCCATGTAAACGTAGTAAATAAAATAAACACATGACACAGGTCATAGACTCATAGATAATATTATTATAGATTATTATTATAGAGATTATAATTATTATTGTTCAATGTCTGTGGACTGTCTGTCATCTATGACTTATGAGGACGATATTATACTATTATTATCTTTCATAGATTGTGTCTGACTGTGTCTTGTGAGTTATTACTATTATTTTTTCAGGGTCGTTAAATTTATCGCAAAAACGTGTTATAATAATACAATTAAATAATATAATTTCCTTATCAGTTAACACGAACCCACGCACACACACGCTCACACAATGGCACATAATATTATCACATAATATTATTTATTAATCACATTACAAAAGTTTTCGCAATATTACTGTTTCGCATCAGATTCTATTCTATCAATTGTAATTGTTACGTATATGATACAAAAGATCTACTGACCCTCAGCCGAATTGTCGAACAATAGCATTACGCGTTTTCATAGAGATTCATCCGAGTTATTCGTTCTTGTTCGTTTATCGTTTCTGTGTAGTGCATTAATTACCATAACTTATTACTATTACTATTGCTTATTAGTATTTTCTTAGTACCTACTTACCTCCAGAAAAGGTTTTTGGCGACGTGAAAACAACTGGTTAATTTTGATCTCATGAACAGGATATAGGTACATCCAGTCATCTAATTGAAAGTAGTACCCACGCCAAAATTACCATGCAAAACGTTATCAATAGCGTGAAGGGCACTGCGTTAGGTTTTGCCGGATTTTTGACTCCAGTCTTAAAGGTACTTAATATTTTTTGGTGTAAGTAAAGAAGTTGTGCTAGACTTAAATACGATTTTAATCAAATCAAGTCTTGCTTTCAAACTTCAAATTTTGTTATCTTTTCTTGAGTAAACAGTAAACAGTAGACAAAAACATATTATAACATGTCTACTGAGTACTGAGTGCACTTTGGCCAGGTGTGTACTGTGACATTTGTAATTAAAATTTGTAATTTAAGGTATATTATGTTAATTACTGTTTTATTTTATATTTTTTATTCAAATTATAAATTGATTTATGTATTTAATAGGAATCAAAATTTAAAGAAACTGGTGTAGTGACTCCAAATGAGTTTGTTATTGCTGGTGACCACTTGGTTCATACATGTCCAACATGGGAATGGGCTTGTGGTGACGAGTGCAAAACTAAATCTTATTTGCCAAAAAACAAACAATATTTAATTACAAGGAATGTTCCATGTGTACGCCGATGTAAACAAGTAAATAATTTGATTCGATTGACTTAAAAGTAAATATAATATGTTATCTAGGTATCTATACCTAATTGGATTTTTAATTTTTTTTAATAGATTGAGAACTGTGAAGTTCAAGAGAATATTGTGGAATCCGAAGATGGAAATGAAGGATGGGTTGAGACGCATCATTTTGATTCTGCACTCTCGCCTTTGAGTGAAAAAATATCTGAGATATCATTAGAAGTATGTAAGACTACTAAGACCAATTTATTATTCAAATAAGTAGACGGTAACTTCAAAATATTTTTAAAACACAAAATTATGATGAACGTTTATTAAAGTACCAAGTAACAAAAACAATGTGGTTATCAGGACTGTTATAAGAATCTAATTAGTTACAAATTGGTTAAAAAATACAACAACACATTTCGACATAATATAACTAATAATATCAATTTATTAACTATTTAAAAGATACAAATAACCAGTCAGAAACAGTTTTTCTGAATAATAAGCCACTAGTAATTTATTGAAAAATTTTAAATTTGATTACCTAGTTAATCCTTCAAGAGTAGATTTCTGTACACATATTTATGCTATTTGTCTTTGTTAGATCAATAAACTTTTAAGGTTTCAGAACTTAGCAGAAAGATTTCCTCTGTTAGAATAACATTGGTACAACCTTGCATAATTTATAGTATCTTAAACTCAAAATACAAAGGCTTTTACTAAATTAATCATGCAAATTCCATCTTAAATGCTTATCAAAAGTTAATCCCAAATAACAGATACCTGTGACCATAATGTTGTATCATTTTATATTATTGTATGTGTAGAAATAAATAGTTAATTTATCAAAATTAAGTTTGTCTAAAATATTAATTACAAAGTTCAGAAATATAGTTTAACTAACTGTTCAATTTAATACAAATCGTAAACATATTTTGTATTTTGTTAAATAAATGCTCTATATCGTAATTTTAATATTTAAATGTTTGTAGGGAAACCGGAACAGTTTAAATGTTACAAGTCTTAACGCGGATAATCATGTTTTAAATAGTGCAACCAATGAAAACCCAAATGTAAGAAATATTAATGTAGATACTCAAAAGGTTTGTGCGGATGATGATGATGACGACGAGGAAGAAGGTGATGCTGTAGACATGGATGCATTTGTAGAAAGTGGTTTGCTTGAAGACGATTCGGTTAGTTTATTTCATGCATAATAATGTCTATTCTTAAAATTTTCTTGATTGATCATTTAAAAATAAGGTTGAGATATTTTCGATCTTTTAAACTTTAAAATATGCATGCAAATATGGCAAAAAAATATCAAAGTATGCCCTTAAAACAATCAAATAAGACTATAAAATTAATTGAAAAATAAATTGATTTGAATTTTACTAAAAGAATTTCTTTGAGGTTTTTTTTTTACTATTTAATCATACCATTGATTTTAAAATATACATTTAAGTTTTTGGAGATATTAAACGCAATGTAAATGGTAACAGCGAACCTAGCAGCTGACAGCATATTTTTAGTCACCAAAAACTCTTATGCTATGGCTTATCTGTGTATTTTAAAATCAATGCTTCTAATTTGTATTAAGTATATAAATCCAATGAGTAGGTTAAAAAATTCACAAATTAACTACTATATGTGTGAGTAAATGAATATTAAATAACAAATAATGGATTGCAATGTAAGTTTTATTAAAATTTGTGTAAAAAAACCTATAGCAAATATATACAGTATAAAATACCTATTTATTATGATACTAGGTGATTGTTTTATTAAAGAACAATCATTATTTCAACAATTTCTATTAATTAATATTTGCTAATACATTTTAACATAACAAATATATCTTGAGTGGAAAAGGATTTAATATTCTGGAATATATTATTTTGAAATAATATTTTAAATAGTACCTATTTTATAAAGTTATTATACAATTAGTTTTTTTTTCAATTAACTTTTATTGATCTAAAAAAAAAATATGAAGGTAATTTCGCATTTGTATTGTTTTTATAGGTAACTATTTATCCTGAACACACAAAACCTAAAAAGTTATCAAGCTCATCTGTTGATGAAATATTAAAAACCCGAACATATGATTTACATATTACTTATGACAAATTCTACCAAACTCCAAGACTGTGGCTTTATGGTTATAATGAAGTAAGTATTTTAAAATGTTATTGTATTGCATTAAAAATAAAACTGATTAGTTTTAACTACTCTTTAAATTTAAGTTTTCTGTGAAATTCTTGTCTTTCTAATAATAAACTTAACTTAATTTAATTTTTGCCAACATAGTCAATGTTTTGTATAATTTTTATATTATAAAATTCATATTATAATTAAAACAGATGTCAGTTCTAACACAATGTTACCTTACATAAACCTTACTTAATATAAAGCTTAAATATCAAATTATAAAGCTAGTTTTTCTTGTTTTTAATATAAAAAATTGTTTATGAATCCTAGAGTCAAGTACCATTAAGTGTTGAAGAAATGTATGAAGATGTAAGTCAAGATTATGCTAAGAAAACTGTTACCATGGAATCTCACCCACATGTTCCAGGTCCTTCTATGGCTTCAATACATCCCTGCAAGTATGTACATTTTTATTAAAGCCGAGTTTACATAATTAAGATATTATTGTCCTTTTATTTGTTTGCTTATTATTAATTTTATATATTAACACGTTGACTGCGTACTGACGCCAATTGGCGTCATAAGTATCATTCAGCAACGCGTTTGACACCAAATGGCGTCTAATATAGATTTAAAATAAATGGTTTAAAATTCCCTACGCGTGGCTGAATATTATTTTATAATTATTTAGCGCGGATTAAACGCATGTTTTTAAAGATGTATACATACGTCGTTATGAGCAGTTTCTTTATTTTTTTTTTAAATGTATTTTGTTTTTACTTTTATCATACACACTGGGTGAAAACAGCAAAAAGACATACGCAGTCTACGTGTTAATATCCATAACATCTAGTTTTATACTAGTAATTTGCCCGGCCGACAATCTAGCGTAATGTGTTTTGATCACAATTTTAATGTGCGGCCACAAGGCCTAGTACCTTGACAAAATAACATTATTCACAAAAGTACTTATGATCAATAATTATAATTTCAAATTTAATAAAAGATCTTGTGCATGATTACTGAAAACTGGCATTATTAAAAATCTGACAACACCTATGATTTATAACAAATAAAATGATAAAATAAATTTACTTATAAATAAGTTGTTGGTATTTTCCTTTTTTCTATAATTATTATTATGAAATATACATTGTTAAATCCCAACAGTATTCTTACTTTATAAATGCTGAAGAAGACTACTCTAATATTAATGGCGTATCCGGATTTTTTTGGACTGTTGTGGTACACACCATAATCTGGGAAAACTTAAAGAATTAATGAATAAATAAATAAGGGTCAAGTTATTGTTAGATTCAAATTATTTTAGGTACACAATTTATATATTTTCTATACATTTGTAATATAACAAAATTTTATTTATCATAAGTCATAACACTCATAAGCGTGCACAGGTCCTCTAGAGAGGGGAGGGAAGAAGACACTAGGAAAAATATTCTGTCTATCACAACAAGTGAACCATTAATTGTTATTATTTCATTATTGTTCAATAAATATGTAGGATTTTAGAATCCATTTACGGTTAGCTACTGTAATAAGTCAGTATTGTCAGTTTTCACAGAACAAACCAGTAACCACAGATAAAGCTGTCTTATCAGTTATCGTTAAAAATATAAACCTACCTGTGTATAATATAATACAATACAATAACACTGATTAATACAATATTATAATTGTATTATTTACTATTTTGATATTGCATACTGGAAAGTATATTTATATATTTTATTTTTAAAAAACAGTATATTATAAGTACTTTGACGGAAGTTTTCATAGGAGCAGAACATTTTGCAGGGAAAGCAGCTGCCCAATTAAATAAGAATTATGATTTATATCTGTCTATTGGCATGACACGCTGTGATTATGTATTATCAATAATATTATTATGTAGAATTAAAGTTATTAGATATGTATGTAACAAAATGATGATAATAAAATGATCAGCTACTATAAACTTTGTTTTTATTCATAATACATTGTTTATATTAGGTGTAAACGATAATATAGTACACAAATTACGACTAGATATTGTTAGATACCTGTAATGGTTAACCTATAAATAGTATAATGTTCATAAAATTATAAAAAGAATATATATATTTGTATCTGATACTGACCATTCCATACAATTGTTTTAATTAATTTGATTTATTAAATTGATTGTATTTGTTACTGTGTATCATTAAAATTGGATTTCATGAATTAATAATAATATCAACAAGACAATTTTTATTTCTACTGATAATACCTGTTCAAATGTAGGTAATTAACATACTGAGCCACTTAACTTAGAATGGCAAATACCCACCAACCCCTATCCATGTAAACATGTATATTCTTAATAACAACTAATATTATTATAAAAAATATAATTTTAAAACTATTATTACTACATTTTTAATTAATATTAAGTGGTTTGGCATCAAATTAATGGTTTTTAAATATTTACAGGCATGCAGATATCATGAAAAAGTTAATCCAAATGGTGACCGACGGTGGGAGAGATTTAGAAGTACACATGTACTTAATTATATTTTTGAAATTTGTTCAATCAGTCATACCAACTATAGATTATGATTACACTCAAAATATTAATTTATAATAGGAGTCAAGTAGTTCAATTAATTTGATTCTATGAAAATATCAGAGTATAATAAAATTTATTTTAATTCAAAATTCATTCTTTTAACACAATTAATTGATAATTGATCCAATTAAAATCAACAGTCTATGTGGCCAAGCAATCAATATACTAAATTGTAATAACAAGCCATTATTATTTTAGTTAATATAATTTATGTTAATAGTAAGAAGTATAAATTAACATTTTTAACAAAAAAACTTATTTTACTTGGAAAGTTTTTATTAGCAAAAACAGTTAAAAGAAAACATTTTTACAAATGTATATATTTTACTTATACCTAAAAGGTTAAAATGTTATTTGTACTTATTTTTATATTGATAATTGATGAGATTTCAAACTGTATAAAAACTATTTAATATGACATAATGTGATTTCAGTTTTCTGCGGTTGACTTTTAACTTAAAATTAAAAATTATTTAGAATATTTCTTTAAGATTCTTATTGTTATGTTTTTTTAAGTTTTCATTGTTGAAATATATGCCATTTGTTTATAGTTTATTTTTAATCTATTGTTGCTTATAAAATATAATAACGAATATTTTGTTTACATTAATTGTGTATCTTACAGTCAGTGTCGGTTTACCCAAAAAAAAATAGTTGGAATACTATATAGTACCGGAACTTAAACTTGCACTGTCAACTTGCAAGGAACCTGCATTGTCTTTATTCAAGTCACGCAAACAAGTTTTAAGCATACCATGTATTTTTCATGTAAACATGCTTTTATTACAAATACGGCCCTCGAGATTTTTTTAAATATAATAGGTTAGATTTTTTAAACATGTAACATGGCTGCCTAAAAAGGTTGATGATCCTTGGTAAAGTGTTTACTTCTGAGGTCTGTGTAGAACTGTAGAAACCAAATAATAATGTATTATTGTTTATCAGTCTTGTTGGTTTTTCAAGAAATCTAGTTAATAAAAATACTACTTAGATTAGAAAGATGTAGACAAAAGGCATTAAAGGTCTGAAAGTATGGGTCTTCATAAGCACATTTCGTAATAACTAAAAACTTAGATTAAATCTGTGAACGCAGTGAGTTTATATTATTATTAGATGTTATTTTGAATATATTCACCAAAATATTTTTTGTAATCTTTTAACTTAATAATTAGTTACCTATGACCTATAATATTATATAAAGGATAATTCATTATTCAGCAAAATGTAATTTCTTGTAAAATATTTGTATTTTAATTATATTAATTATAGATCTGTTTTTTTTTAAATATTTTAAATTCAAGTGACTGGTAATATGTCTTAAATAAGCATTCTAAATGAATCTGGCGATATAAGTATACACTGAAAAATGACTTAAAAAGTTTAGAAAAATGCATTTATATGCACTAAAATTATGCAGATATAAAAAAAGAAAAAAACAAGACATTTTAGTAATAACAAGAAAATATATCTATTGATATTTTAAAAGTTATTTTATTTGTTGAAATGTAATTCCAAAAAATAAATTTTAAAAATATTTATAAATAATAATCAGCTAATAAATATCTTGTTAGTCGTTAATTTTAAAACGATTCTCATAATATATTTTATACAGTGTAAAAATATAAATTATTGCATCTTTCATAAAATGTTGGCCAAAAACATGCTAAATTGCCTAAATATGCTCAATAAAATAGAAAAACGCATAAATATTCCAAATAGGCAAAGAAAACTTCACATACTTAACCAATTACCTTGGTACCTTGAAATGGATTTCTACGTCCTCTAGCATTAGGTAAATACTAAGATTGGTATGCAAATGCAAGATGTTACGAGCCCTGCTATTATTATAACATGAGATATTAGTAAACGATATAATACTTATACATTTTATACAAGAATTACGAATACGAAATAACATTTAATTATTAACAATGTACCTACATCATCAATTTATACATATTCTGCTATACAGTGTATTAAGTATTTATCATTATTTTATATAATATAATATATACTATACAATATACTGTATAATGTATAACCATAAGCGTAATCGAATATTTCACTAAGTGGGTAATAGTGTCATTTTACCTTATAGACTTTATATGGTATTTTAACCCCCCCCCCCCCCGCCCACAAGAATTTACCCAGATTACGCCTATGTGTATAATATTATACCATTACTTATTAATCGTTGTGGACGGTGTCCCGTCAAATTATCGCGGAAATAAAGTCGCGGTTCATTTCATTATCACAAGATAACAATTTTATAATTTGTTTATTTCGTGTACGCCTATACGACAGTATTCGTTTAGTAATATAACTTTAATTGTCGCGGAAACGATATTATCAATTATTAAGGCCAATAATTATATGCCCTAAAAATCTATAAAATATGTATGCACTTATACACTAAAAATTACCAAAATATGCTCTAAAATAAAAAAATGTTAATGCAAAAAGTATGATTAATAATAATTAGCGATTAAGAGTAAATTACCTACCTCTTTTCATAAATCAGTTGAAATAACCATAATAAGATATATGAGTGAAACAAATTAATATTTTGTAATTCCCGAGTTTTTAAAATGCTCTAAAATTATACTAAATGCTAAAATAAGCCCTAAAAATGCAAAAATATGCAAAATAAAGTTTTTTATACAGCATCGTTGGGTTATAAAACAAATTTTGGTATAAATTAGCTATTTTTTTGACCAACCGATAAAAATATGCAAATGCATACAAGTGTTGGCCTTATTAATTATATATGAATGTACTTATTATTTTGTATTATAATATTTTTTTTTACTTAAATTGTCATTAAAACAAAATTCTATATTATTCCGATATTTTTGTACCAACGACATATTTACTTTTACGATAGGTACTTTTACCGCGATAATATTGCCGCAATATTTTTACCGCGACAATATTGCCGCGATATTTAGACGTGTATCCGTTGTGGACTAATTTTGTAATTCATTTAAAAAAAAGGTGGGTAAGTGGATGTCACTCTGCTGTACATTAGATTACAAGTGGGTCACTGTATAATGCATAGTATTAAATTTGAATTCAATGATATAATATCACTGTATAAGAAAAACGATTCTGAGCGGAGACGGTATGTCAGTCTAGGACTCATATAAGCGCAAATAGGGGGGGGGGCTTTAGGGGCTAAGCCCCCCAAAAATATCCATCTCTAGGTATAAGGTATCTTATATACTTATCTATGGTATTAAAAAAAAAAATTGACCTATAATAGGTATCTATAATAAATTCCAAATTAGTCATATCACAATATCCATTAGGTCCTTATAACGCGTTATACATCAACAACAAATCGTGGGTACTATCATAGATATATAATAGTATACTTTAAAAGTTTCAAGTACCCACAAAATAATATTATACAATCATTACAATCACAACAAAATAACTAAAATAGTTATTCCAGGTTTTTTAATATGTGATTTCGTCCAAATTTGAGCTTAAAATGACTGTGCTATTACCTATGTATTTTTTAGATTTTTTGGTAACAGAATTAACTACTTACGTGGAATCTTGTTTTGAATTTTCAATCCTAAGATATAAAAGTTGAACATTTTATACATTTTTAACTACGAAATAATTATTCAATTTTAAATTTGATAAATTTTGTCAAAATTTGAACTTCAAATGCTTATAAAAAAAAACTGTGCTTATGTATTTTTAATATTTTTCAACTGCTATTGTAACATTATATCAGGAGCCTTGCATTAAATTTTCACGCTTTTTTACCCAACAAACAACATTTTATTGATATTTAATCCTTAACTATAGTATTTGAACATTTTATAAATTTTTAACTACAAAATAATTATTCAATTTTAAATTTGATAAATTTTGTCAAAATTCAATCTTTAAATGCTTATAAAAAAAATTGTGCCTATGTATTTTTAATATTTTTCAACTGCTATTGTAACAATATATCAGGTCATCAGGAGCCTTGTATTAAATTTTTACACTTTTTGCCCCACAGATAAAACTTTATTGATATTTATAGAAAAAAAAACTAAAAAATTTCATCGTATATAGA
>NC_042493.1:42478108-42478328 GCF_005508785.2 Acyrthosiphon pisum | reverse complement strand
AAATACTAATATAAACATTCAGTGAAATTGTCAAGTATCTAGAGTCATTCGTTTTTTAATTACAACAAAATAAGAAAATCGTTAAGTAAGAAATCGAGTGAATACCAAATGTTGTAAAATATGAATTTCAAACGCTCATAAAAATTTAATTTGACTTGCTTGTAGACATTTTTTTTAAAAAAAATGTAGACAAACTTATGAGGAATCTTGTATTACATTT
>NC_042493.1:42475557-42478008 GCF_005508785.2 Acyrthosiphon pisum | reverse complement strand
CAACACCGACTGAATCACACATTCACACACATAGTATGATCACAATATAATAAATTTCTAATGACATAAAATATAAATGCGGGTTTATCGTTTATCGATTACAATATTAGGTATATGGCTTTTTCGCCGTAACATGTTGGGTAAAAAACACTTGAAAATTTAATACAAGGCTCTTTATATTGTTAAAATGACATTTGATAAATATTAAAAATCCAATCACAATTTTTTTTTATAAGCATTTAAAGTTCAATTTTTGACAAAAGCGTGAAATTCACAAAAATGTGCAAATTATTAAGAGTTAGAAATTTCTAAAAAATTTTGTTTTTAAATCTAAGATTTTAAATTGTAATATAAGATTCCTTATAAGGTTATCTAATTATATTTTAAAAAAAATGTCTACAAGAAAATCAAATTATATTTTTATGAGCTTTTGAAGTTTTCAAATTTTTACAACATTGGATATTCTCGATTTCTTTCTCGATTTCTTATGTAGCGATTTTCTTATTTTGATGTAATTCAAAAACGAATATCCAAAGACACTTGATATATATTATATGTTTATTTTATTAATTTTTCCTATACTTGATAAAGTTTTGAAAGTATTTTAAGGTCGTGTTTAAGCTGTTTTCAGACTTTTTTTTTATAAATGGCAATAAAATTGTATCCGTTGAGACAAAAAGCGTCAAAATTGAATACAAAGGTCCTGATATATTTCTTAAATAGCAGTTGAAAAATATTAAAAATACATAGGCACAATTTTTTTCATAAGCATGTAAAGTTCGATTTATGACAACATTTATCAAATTTAAAATTTAAAAATGATTTTGTAGTTAACAATTTATAAAATGTTCAACTTTTATAGCTAAGGATTGAAAATTTACAACAAAGTTCCACGTAGATAGGCATTGTCAGTTTTCAATTTTTTTGGTTTTTTTTCTACAATTGTCAATAAAATGTAATTTGTTTTGTAAAAAAGCGAGAAAATTGAATACATGGCTCCTGATATTATATTGCTTAAATGGCAGTTAAAAAATATTAAAAATATATAGCACAATTTTTTATAAGCATTTAAGATTGAAATTTTGACTAAATTTATTAAATTTAAAATTTAATTATTTTTTTTCTGTTAAAAAAATATAAAATGTTCAACTTTTATGGCTAAGGATTGAAAATTTAAAACATGGTTCCACGTAAATAGGTTATATACCTACAAATTACTTTAATAATATCATCAAATATACTTAGTAATATCATAGGTATGAGGTAATATCATAATACCGATTTCACGTATGATGAGTAATGCCTATGACCCTTCGTGTCTACTTACTTTATAGCTGTTTTGTTTAACTATATACTTCTTATCTTAAGTTATATAATTGTATTAATGTCTATGAATGTAATGTGTAATTGTGTTAAAGGGTTATATCCCGTATATTTAATAATAAATAAATAAATAAATAATCATAGGCAGACTGACCGTCTTCGCACAGAATCGTTATTTCTATACAATATATGTTATATGATATTATATCCAGTCCTGTAAAGAATACTTTTAAAAAGTACTTGAATAAAATACTCAAATACATTTTTTTTAAGTATTTAAGATACTACTCAAATACTTTTGGTTTTTAAAGTGGGTTTCTGGTTTCTAATTATCGTAATATAAACACATAGGTAGTAGGTAATCTAATAGTTATCTAATAGTTTTAAAGGGAATATTGTTATTCAATATTCAATAACTTTTTTTACAAATCTTCGGGCTTCGGCTAACACAGAAATACAGAATATTAAATAAAACTATCATTCTATTATTGAAGTTGACAATAATATTTTTCCAACCAATTATTTCGAATAAAAATAAAATGTTCGATATAAAAAAACAAAGTATTCAATACCAAAAAGTATTTAATACAAAAAAAAATATTTAAATACCATTCAAAATACTTCATGCTGAAAGTATTTAAAAAGTTATTCAATACTTATAAAAGTATTTGAATACTTTTACTTTAAATACTTTACAGGACTGATTATATCACAGAAATTCAAATTTAAGGCGTCCGGCGCCAATGCCATTTTGTCCTCCAAAATACACTTTGCGGGAATAACGATACCGCCTTATAGAATCAACCAAATTTTATAATTTTTTTTTAATTGCAAGAGGAAAATATTCTACAGCCCTCATCGATCTCTGTTTTTAAATATTTTATTGTCAAACTTTATAAGATGTCTAAAAAATACAATATAAAAAGCATTTTTTACAAATTTTTCAATACAATCATTTCAAATAAAATACAAAATCAGAGATCGATGCGCGCTGTAGGAAGTCTTCTTCTTTCAGATAAAAAAATAGTCATCAAAATCCGACAATTCTACAAAGCTTGAAAGTTATTCCCGTAGTCATTTTTTTCGATATAATACACCCTAAATAGGTATCGGGTAGTAGATAAGTGG
>NC_042493.1:42473652-42475457 GCF_005508785.2 Acyrthosiphon pisum | reverse complement strand
TTCAACTGGAATAGGTACTCAGAGAAAATGGCAGAGAAAAGAAAAGGTCAAAGTTTGTTGAATTTTTTCACAAAAAAAACAAAAAATGTAAGTAAAATGTTTAATTTGTATTAGAAGATACGTTGTAGGTTCATAAAAATATTATGAAAAAAACAATTTACTGGACTGTACATATTATTTTAAAATTAATTTTAATACATTTTTAAGACTGCATACTCCGCCGTTGCGTCGACTTTATAACAATATAAGTTATAACATAACGTCATAACGCGCTCACCGCAAATCGAAATAAATTTACCGGTCAACCCATTCAGACCATTAAATGCAATTGAAACCTTAACCAACTGTGACAGCAATATGTTTCCAAACATGTATCAACTCCTAAAGTTAATATCAGTACTACCTGTATCGACTGCTACTGCAGAAAGGAGTTTTTCTTCTTTGAGAAGACTAAAAACTTACCTTAGAAATTCAACTTCAGAGTCAAGACTTGTCGGTCTCGCACTACTATCCATTCATAGAGATATTGACATTTCAGATGATCAAATATTGGACAAATTTGCTAACAGCGGAAAGGCTCGAAGGTTAAAATTGTCACTTTAATTTTTTGTAAATAAATATTGTTAATTTTTTTTTATTCATCATATTATATTCATGTTTGTTAAATTCGAGTTTGTTTTATTATATAAAATGTTATTATACTAAATTATGTCCAATTGAAAAGAAAATTGATTACTATTTTTATTGTTTTTTAAAATTTTTTTTAAATAAATAATAGGTACAGGTAAAATAATTTATTGTATATTACTAAACCACCGCTGTGTAAAAAATTGATCAGCCCCCCCCCCCCCCCGAAAAAAAATCCTGGCTACGCCACTGGCTGATAATGCTGTTCCCTATGCATTGTAGAATTTTGGTAATTCTACTGTAAATACCGAGGAAGTGGTTCTATCCCGTGCAAAACAGTTTTTTGCGCGGGACAACTTTTCTCGCACCATATTTATTGTAGAACTACCAAATTTTCACAACACGTAAACAAGAACAATGCAACAGCGTACTTTTTTTTTTTAATAGCACTATCAAATCATTTTTTATAAGCAAATGTAAAAAACCAAATGTTTAGAAGCCTGAAGCAAATAACTTTCATTGTATTTATGTTATCTAAAATATGAGCACGCTATTGCATAGATAATTTTCCACCCTATATGATCAGAAAATTTGGAGCAACTACTACAAACACAGAAAGATAAAAGTTGTCCCGCATAAAACAGTTTTTGCTATGTTGTACATTTGTAAGACGGAGACAACACATGCAGGTGTGACGTCCTCTTCATATAACTGTTGCTCATATTGCCTCCCTCCAGCCCCCACCGATACGCCACTCATTTACCTGTGTTCATTGTGATGGGTGCGTAAAACTATAATTTTTACAATATGTAACTATTGAATAGAAATCATATTTTTGTAGAATATTATGAAATGTCTGACAGTTTATTACCATTTACCACAAAGGCTCAAGCTCTTGGGTAGAGATGCTCATGCGTGTAAATAAATACAAATAAATTTATTATAATATATACACACGGTCTTAGTTGATAATATACCAAAATACCAAATATAATATTATTATAAATTATCATTGCTATCAATTTGTACAAGACGTGATTGTGCGAATATTTAAATTGCCTATACATAGCGCATTATCGTATAAAAACGATCGTGGTGAACTCGTGAATCATAACTGTAATAAGATGGATGTGGTTGAAAAAAATACTGTCTATTAAACCTGTGGCGTCATTGGGGGG
>NC_042493.1:42464054-42473602 GCF_005508785.2 Acyrthosiphon pisum | reverse complement strand
CCCCCCCCCCATTAACTACTAAGGCACTATGCTATGAGAATCTGAGTGAAAACATTTTTTAGTCGGAAAATCAGTGAAAAGTTGCCCTAGTCTAATAAAAACTGAAATGACGCCACTGCGATTAAACGGTTAATCAAACGTTTTTCAAATTTCACTATTATAATTTTGTTGTATCGTTTTCATTTGATTTACCGTCATAAATGATCAAGGTCAGATAATGTACGGACGAGCATAGTCCATAGGCATCACAATAGTCTATAAGTTGTATGGATGGTATCTAAAAAAAAAAACTTGAATTTTGAAGGTATTTAATTTCTAATATTCGATATTTATTATTAATTATTCAAGCGAGTGGAGAGATACCCACAATTAAAGCTTCAAAATTAATATTTCCTAATGTATTACTGTATTAGAGTGTTACGTAAGCTAGATATTACATTTCGTCTTAAATATCTGAGACACGTGTATTATAATATAAATAAAATATAGGTACCAATGTAACTAATTATCTTTCCTCAAAGCAAAACTTGATCAGTTCAAATTACGTTTTTTTAAAAAAAAAAACTAGAAGTTAGCCTCCACATTAATGTTAAGTGATATATTAAGGTAACTATTAAAACGTTGACAATTCGTGGTATACAATGAATCCACATTGACAGATTAATACCAAACGGATGGGATGGGGGGGGGGGGGTATAAGAAAGAATTTGAATGATAAACAAGACACTTAGTTGTACCGAGTACAATTTAACGTATGTTGAGATTAAATATGAATAATATATTTGATTTTATTTTACCGATAATATACGTTAAATGTATATAGACGTGTTAGTATTTCGTTTCTTTAAAATGCTGAACCATCGAATAAAACTAAAAAATGCCTACTGAGGGCCGAGTCATTAAATAATTATAAGTTTGCAGTGTCCTGCACATGCGCTCGCTATACACCTTTTAATACTTTTTAAAAGTATTTTTACTGATAGTGACGATAGTGGTTGTTGAGGTACCTACTGTCAAAATGCTATTAATTATTATAGAAATTTAGTATTTATAGGTATACAGAGCGGCTTAGGTGGCTATACAGCCTCTCCCATTAAAAATTCCTGGATACGCCACGCTGTTGATATAGCTGTTAAAGTGCAGTATAGGTACGATAGGTACCTATATTAAAATATTATTTACTATTTAGTAGATGCTTACTGATATAACCTATTCAACATAGGTGCCCCCGCGGCCCACGTCTAGGGCGATCATGATACTTTGAAGACCATATTAAATAATAATATAATAATATAAAAATAATACCTATACATATGTATAATTATAAAATAATTGGCATTAATAGTCAATAGGTAAATAAACCTAAGTATTTAAATATCGTGTATACATATAAATATACATAATATGTATATAAATTGTATGGCTTGTTGCGAAACTGTTGGAATCGAACACAAAGTGGTTCGATTTCCCTCTCCCAAACAAGAGTTTGAGTTTACACATCGGTACATTCCAATAAATATATATTATATTATCAATAACAACCTGCGATCTTAATTATCTTCTACAGTTCTGCATAGCCAGTAGCCTCAGAAGTAATAAATACTAATAGAATTAATATTAATGTATTCCCGTGTGTTAGTGTCTACCGTGTCGACGTTTTCAAACCCCAGCGGCGGCGCATAACACTTGAAAGTTGAAACCAGAGCGAGAGGCATGGCATACCTATTATATAAATAATAACAATTATTATTATATTTATTTATACGTCTATGGCGACAGCCGTCAATGGTCGGTGGGGGGCAACAGCCGATAAGAAGAACTTGGGTCTTGGAGCTGTACACAGCGCACAGATTTCTATAATAATATTATATAGTACAGGCCTCAGAGTAATAATAATAGGTACAGGCGTATAGAAGTCTCTGACGCGGCTGCGTACAATAATAATACACTCTATGGCACCACCACGTCCGTTGATAACAGTATGTGATAAGAAGCACCGTGTGTCGGGTGGAGATAAACACGGCGATTCGCGATTATCGTATTGTCCGCGTCGAGGGTTCTTGTCATTTGTATCTACATTTCTGTAACATATTCGTTAGGCAAGACTGCATGCAGACTGATTTTGCTTGGACTTAACATCGGTGAGTAAATCGTTTTGTAGATCGTAAATCGTATGCGATCAGGTCTCGCGCGATGTCTGTCACGTACAATGCCGTTATGCAATACCGTCGCTCTGCCACATAGCCATCGTGCCGATGTTGGTCACTGGACGATCACTACCTCACGGTTTTGGATTACGTCTGACGTTGGATTTTCGTGGTCCAGGTCGACGAGTATTAATTTGCCGTACACACATGGTCGCGTCTGTTTTGGACAGGTCGTTAAATGCCAATGCCCTTCTCCGGCATAACGTGTCCAATGGTGTCAACATGTGTACCCGGCTGAGGCTACGGTGGTCATAACTGCCATCTGTGTTTCGTCGCTTTTACAGAATACAGATTACTTACTCATATCATAAATGAAAATCAATAATAATAAAATGACAGGTACATAACTAGGCAAAGTTTAATTTCTATCATTTGCATTTCAACAAATTTCATGGCTGACATATTATATGCGATCAATTTATTGACGTATTCTTTTATAGCGGTTTAGTGGATTTCACTATCTGTTTAAAACGACTACCTAATTCAATATACCAAACTTTATTGAAAGTTGTAATTTAACCAGTATAAATGCTGTGTATGTGTGACAACTAATCAATTAGGCTTAAAATATTATAATAATACCATATAAATGGTATATAGTTTTATATCCTACTAGATTATATTTAATTCTTATATCTAATTAATTTTTGAATTAAAAATATTCACAAGAATATGTTACCGTCAAAGGCTTAAATTATTACGTAAATGACTGGGATATAACCTTAATGCCTGACATGATTTTTCGGCAATGATACATTTGGCGAAATTCCCTTAATAATGACTATAATTTTTCAGCCTCCTCCATCAATAAAATAAGTTTAAACTTAGATATAATATTAGTACAATTAATTATTAAAAAAATATCTAATAACAATAGGTTTAGCTAGAGTGGTAAAATTTATTTGTAGTAAATACCTGATTAAAAATAATTGAAACTTCCTCAGAAAAATGACTATGCATAGATAATATTGTCTATATTATCTGTTCATGTTATTGACTAGGAACTTAGATTATTAATCTAAATTAGGTACATCATTAACAGTAATATATATATATATATAATTTAATTTAAATTTATTATGTACTAATAAACACTAATTATAACATGACTATCACATAACAAAAAAATATAGAATTTGTATCTACTCAAATATAGGTATATACTATATTCCATATTATTAGTGTGTATAATGTAAACCTAATTTACTTTAAATACCTAACAATTAACATCTGTACGACTGTACAAACATTTTAAAATATTGTAACATTTAGTTTTGCCAATTTAAAAATAGATAAATTATTTTATTTTATTTGTATAAATGAAATAGGTTTAGGTACATACATAAAATTCAAATGGAACAGTCAACAGTTATGAGATAGCATTGAAAATACAAAATCATTTATGTGAAAAACTGCTGTTGTATTTAGGCTATCAAATGTTTTAATTAATTCAGAACTAATGGGGATTGATCAATTTACCTATAGAATATAGATACTAAATTCAATTTAAATCTTAATAATTAACGCTATATGCTCAAAATATAATTTATTATTATTATGTTATACCATTTGTTTAATTTTACAAAAATACCTGCAAGTATCTGTGTCTAAATATTTAACTATGATTAACTATTAATAAATGTAATTTATCTTTTCCAAAAATGTTGATAACAAATAATTAAATACATTTTTAAACAATACTTTTTAGAGCAAAATTAGGCAAAATAATATGTAATTTGCAAAACTATAATGCTACTATAATTTATGTTATTATAAAACAAAAAATAATGTTACATACTTGACTACCTATCAACCTCTAAAATATTATTTGTTGTATATTCCTAACAATCTATTGTTAATTCTTTACATTTTAATTAATCTATCTTCATAGTTAATTAACATAAATAAACATATTTGTATAGAATATTACATTCTATATAACTCAAAAAATATAAATAAGTGAATCAATATGTTGATTTAGATTATTTTATTAGGTACATAATATTATAAAATCACCATATAACAAATATAGACTTGAGGATAAACTTTGTCTATCCTGGTTAAAACTGTATGTTTTTGTCGTAAATAGTAATAATATTTTGCCCAGTACCTAAATAATTCATTCAATTCAATGTTCAAATAAGTATAAAGATTATTTTAATACATATTATAAACATGGTTAGATAAAAAAATATGATCAATTTATTGTGATATAATAATTTTTTTTTACATGCTTTATAAATTTAATAAAATATGAATTATGTTGATAAATTATAAAACAATGAGATATCTTGTTTCAATTTATAAAAGAAAAATGTATTATTATCTTTTGAAAACAAAGAAAACAATTTTTTAAAAAATGTATAAGTACCTATTGTCTTACTGTGGGTAAATATTGCATTAACGATTACAAATATTCTAATAAAAATAATTGTACTTACTTAAAAAAAAACTATAATTTTAGTGAAATATATATGTATTTATTTAATAGAGAAAATATTTTGGTTTATCTATGTTAACACAATTTTAAAATTCTCCAATAAGTATTTATTATTATTACTATTATTATTATCTGGTCGTACAAATTCCAATTATATAGGTAGTATAACTGTCTATAAGTATAATATGGGACGATTTGCATTTGATAAAAAAAATATTCATATCTACTTAAAATTATGTACTTTTTATTTAATTAGTCTGCATATGGCTATTCTTAGAATTGTGGTTATGTTCAAATTGATTACTTTTTGTTTATCAGTACCTATATTTTATGTTCAAATTGGATTTTTTTGTTTCAGTGTTAATTTCAGAATTGTTTAGAGAATGTCGACCAATGATGCAAAGAAGAAAAAGAAGCCAGTTGTCCCAGTCAAAGATAAGAAAGGGCCTGGTAAAAAGGCTATTGCAGCTTTAAAAGAAGTATTACAACAACAAAAAGAAGAAGAGGAAAAACTCCGTAGGGAAGAGGAAGAAGAAGAAAAACGTTTACAAGAACTCGAGAAACAAAAAGAAGAAAAACTAAAACTAGAACAAGAAAAGAAAGACAAGAAAAAGCAAAAGGAAAAAGAAAAAAAGGAAAGACTAAAAGCTGAAGGAAAATTTTTAACACCTAAACAAAAAGCTGATAGAGCCCGTGCACAACTACTTTTAGAATCTTATAAAGCGCAAAGAGAAGCATTACTAAATCCTTCAACTGTAGACAAAGAAGATGAAAATGGCGAATCTGAAGAATCAGATGAAGAAAATAATGACAATACTGAGAACAATAAAAATGTAGATAAGGCTGAAAAAGTTCAAACTAAAAATGAAGATTCGTCAAATGAAGAAGAGGAATCTGATCTAAGAGCTGCTGTCGTTTGTGTTTTGGGTCATGTAGATACTGGTAAAACTAAAATATTAGATAAGCTTCGGAGAACTAATGTTCAAGATGGTGAAGCCGGAGGTATAACCCAACAAATAGGAGCTACAAATGTTCCACTTCATGCTATAAAAGAACAAACTAAAGTTGTAAATGGTTATGCAACTAAAAAGTTTTTAGTTCCCGGATTATTAATTATTGATACACCTGGTCACGAGTCTTTTAGCAACCTCCGTAACAGAGGCTCATCATTATGTGATATTGCTATTTTAGTAGTCGACATTATGCATGGTTTAGAACCACAAACTATAGAATCCATAAATATATTGAAAACTAAGAAAACACCATTTATTGTTGCTTTAAATAAAATTGATCGATTGTATGATTGGCAGACCAATCCACGTAAAGATGTTAGAGATATTTTGACCTCTCAGCATGCAAATACTCAAAATGAATTTAAAACAAGATCCCAAAATGTTATATTACAATTTGCCGAACAAGGTTTAAATGCTGCTTTATTCTTTGAAAATCCTGATCCAAAATCGTATGTGTCTTTGGTACCTACATCGGCCATTACTGGTGAAGGAATGGGAAATTTATTAGATCTTATTGTTGAAAATTGTCAAACACATTTATATAAAAGACTTGTTTTCAATACAGAGCTGCAAGCCACTGTATTGGAAGTAAAAGCTATAACTGGCTTAGGAACTACTATTGATACTATTTTAGTAAATGGTTACCTTAGAGAAGGAGATACAATTGTCGTAGCAGGCACTGATGGGCCTGTTGTCACTCAGATCAGATCATTACTAATGCCTCAACCTCTGAAAGAACTTAGAGTGAAAAATGCTTATATTGAGTATAAAGAAATCAAAGCGGCTCAAGGTGTTAAAATTGCTGCTAAAGATTTAGAAAAAGCTATAGCAGGCTTAAATATTTATGTAGCCAATAAAGCAGATGAAGTCGAGCGACTTAAAGAGGTAGTAGCAAAAGAATTAAAGTCTGCTTTAAGTACTATAAAATTACAAGATAGAGGTGTTTATGTTCAAGCTTCGACATTGGGTTCATTAGAAGCTTTATTGGACTTCTTAAGATCTAGTAAAATACCATATAGCAACATACGAATTGGTCCCGTAGTTAAAAAAGATGTTATGAAAGCATCAATTATGTTGGAACATTCTCCTATATATGCTACCATATTAGCTTTTGATGTTAAAGTTGAAAGAGATGCACAAGAATTAGCAGATACATTAAATGTTAAAATATTCCAAGCTGATATTATATACCATTTATTTGATAAGTTTACCGCGTATCAAGATGATCTTAAAAAGAAAAATCGAGATCAGTTTAAGTCTATTGCAGTATTTCCTTGCAAACTTAAAGTCTTACCACAGTTTGTGTTTAATTCAAGAGATCCAATTGTTATGGGAGTAATGGTGGAGTCTGGAATTGTAAAAGAAGGTACTCCTATATGTGTTCCTAGTAAGGAATTTGTAGAGTTAGGCATTGTGACCAGTATAGAAAACAACCATAAAACTGTTGAAACTGCTAGAAAAGGACAAGAAATTTGTATAAAAATTGAGCCAATACCAGGTGATGCGCCCAAAATGTTTGGAAGGCATTTTGATGAAAAGGATATATTGGTGAGCAAAATATCCAGACAGTCGATTGATGCATGCAAAGATCATTTTAGAGATGATTTATTGAAAACTGACTGGCAATTGATGGTTGAGCTCAAGAAATTATTTGAAATTTTATGATAAACATTTTTATAGCTAATATATTTTTTTTCTATGAAATAAAACAAATTAATTATTCCAAATTGGAAATATTTTTTTTATAATTATTCTTCAACTAAAATGATTATCTATTAAAACAAATAATGGAATTTTTCTTATCACATTAAATATTTAAGTATACATATTACTTGTTAGATATGAACATTATGAACAAATAATTCATAATTAAAAAAGCCTAACAAATACTTTTAAAAAATAAGAGAAATTATTCAATGGCTGTGTGGTAATCTAAATTTAGCATCTCACTATCTAAGTAAAAACAGATTATTTAAATATGTGTATAAACATCAACATTTGATGAAAAGAAAATTGAAATACAAAATATTATATGTATTCTACAGACTAACAATTATGTGATTTTTAAATTTAAGATCTTTATAGAAATTAAATTGTTAAATATTATTATATAGGTAATATGCTATTCATAGAATTGTTTTCTTTTAAAAAATGTTGTCTTAAAAAATATAATATTCTAATTTTTCTAATGTTAAGTATTAAAAAAATATATTAAGTTATATTCAATTAACTTTATAATTAGAAATTCAGTGTTAAAAATAATATAACTTATAGGTAACAAATTAACCACTCAAGTGCACATCTTGAAAGATTTTTCTTTTAATAGTTCAAAACAACACATACTATATGGTAACATAATTACATAAATTGGTTAGGTTTATTAATTTAACCGTTACTCGTGAACAATTAATGATTTATTTGCAGAATAAAGAACATAATATAAAATAATAATATTGTAAATATTGTCTTTTTCCACAATATTTGCCTAATCAGTAACTGGAAATAGGTATAATTATAATATTAATAAAAGATCTTGTAACGCTTGTAAGTCATAGGTAATTACTTAATAATGTGATTAATATGCTGTAGTTGTTAGGTGCAAAGCTTCAAGGGCAAAATAAGTAGGTAAGAATTAGATACCTATTAATTATTATATTACCATTTAAAACCGGTTCCTATCTTAAATAAGAATAATAACTAATGCACTATAAGACATGTCAAAATGTTTTTTACAGAATTCAGCTTAGAGTAATACTGTAATAGAATAATGAAAGTCATCAAGAATAGAGTTATGTCACTGTTTTTTTTTTAAATATTGGACAAAACATAATTAAGTTTAGAAAGTATGACCTTAAAACCAAATGCCTCAGGAACCAGCAAACAGTATAAACCTGCCCCCAATAGAACCACCTCTCTCAAATAAATAATTTATTAATTTTGTAAACTTGAACTACATAATTAATACTAGTACTCTAAAAATTGTACTAAACATTTTTTACAAATTCTTATCGTCACTTACTAAGCAACAATACTCTTTTCAACAATTCTCTTTTCTACATTTTATAGATTATAGGTAATATTTGAAAGCTGAAGTGTTTATATGTTTAAATTTGCTAATTTCATAAAGTACATGACCGTTTGAATACAAAAAATGTAATGAATTCCTAAATACAATTGTATTTAATTTTTACAATAATATTCTGGAATGCTCTTAAAAACTGTAAACAATTTTGAAAGGAATGAAATTAATGCGAATTACTAGGTCGGCTATATAGTTAGGTTATGTACATAAAACTATATAAAAATATGTATTAGTTTGATTTAATAATTTTCAAGAAATAACAGAAATTATACTATTTTTTTTTCTACAAAAACATTTTGTGATGGCATGTAGTCAAATGTTGTAAAAGTTGTCATAAAGCTTAAATGTACCTGTGATTTGTTAAAAATGTATTTGAGAAATGGCCAATGATCATACAGGATAGGTACTTCTTGACACAACATTACTTCCTGTTATGTACAAATGTACGTTAAAAAAACGGACATGGCGAATACAAAAAGAAAGTGAAAGTATTTGAAAACCGTTTCGTAATAAAGCATATAGGTAAAGTTTCATCTAGGAATAGTCAACACTTTTACAGTGTTACAAAAGTTAAAATTCTAAAAAATTGAAGTAGGTACTCAGACTAGTGTACTGTTTTTTATAAACTATAAAAGTAAAGATTAAGAGGACGCTACACCCGCATATGTTGTCTCCGTCTTACAAAATGTACATCAGAACAAAAACTGTTTTGTGCGGAAAAGAACCGACAAGGCCAAAGTCATAACTAAGAAACGAGATTTTTAGCACATAAAAGGAGAACTTTGGCTGTGCAACGTTGTTTTGAT
>NC_042493.1:42420213-42463700 GCF_005508785.2 Acyrthosiphon pisum | reverse complement strand
AACAACGTTGCACAGCCAAAGTTCTCCTTTTTATGCCGTAAAAATGTCGTTTCTTTTTATTTATGATTTTAGCCTTCTCAGTCCTTTCCCGCACAAAACAGTTTTTGCCATTTTGTACATTTATAAGACGGAGACAACACATGCGGGTGTAGCGTCTTCTCAAACATCCACGGTCCACGGAATAGAATAATAATAAATAAATATTATTGTATTATTATCTATTCTATGATAATAGTATTATTGTTATTTTCATTATTTTTATACAATAGTCATAATATTGTATTTATATTTGATAGCATTTTTGTTGTGATTGATAAGACTGCCGAGTTGTACCGACTAATATAAAATTAGTGACTACCGATCAGGCGGAGTTCTTAGTCAGTATTTGGTATATTCACAGATTTCATGTGATCTGTTGTATTATAACAATTTTTTTAATAATTACATTAATAAATGTTAATTATTAAAATTAGTAACTAATAGGTAAATGTTAAATTATGTCTTGTCTGTGGTCGGCACTAACTATGTCTAGTATACAAACGTATAAGCTTCTTAGCTAGCTGTTTTTAGATTCTTGGAACTTCAAAACTACTATAACTATGTGAATTATGCAAATCTCAAATTATTTTACGTTCTGTACTTCTGTGTACATAATTTATGAACGGTGGCTACTCAATTTTTCTGCTTCAGTTAGGAAAATTCAGGAAGTTCACAATGATTAAGCTTCTTAGTCTCATTACTAAGAAATTCCTACGATATTTATTGTGTATCAGTGGTTTAATATTTTTTTGTGAATATGGCATTTATTACGTCGTCTTATCACAAGTAAGAATTCAAATTGTATTTATTTTAAACATGTTCACGGTTCAATGTATACTTCGAAATTTTAGCCTCTAGTGATGATAATACAATTTTAAAAATTATTATAATTTAATTTCTAGTGCAATTGGCCTTCAGATAGTAACATGACATCGGAGCAACCTGTTAAAGTTATGTTTTTAGCTGACACACATTTACTTGGTACAAGAAAAGGACATTGGCTTGATAAAATGATACGGTAATTTAAAAAGTCCATGCAAATATTTCTGAAAAAAGTATATAATATATTTTTTATTATTTATTATTAACATTTTAAATAAATAGTTTAAAAAAATCAACTTCTTAACTTAACTAGCAAGTTAATTTTACATCTTCAAGCATCTATTGTAATAATTTAATAGTTAAAACAAATCAATACATTTTGTTTTTGTTAATCACACTGTAAATAATTTAGTTGATACAAACGTGTAATTGACGGGATCGTTACAGCTAGTGTGCAATAAAAATCAATAGGATGCAGTTTTAACGAAATGTTTTATTATTATTTTTAAAAAAAATATCTTTGAAAGATTTATCATAAGTAAGCAGTAGCTACTCTATAAATATAAAACCACTTCTTTATAATAATATGTTATACATATGCATTCTGAACTTATTATTATTTAGAAAATGATGTATTTATAAAATTATTTTAGAGAATGGGAAATGGGATGTGCTTTTCAAACTGCTATCAAATTACATAAACCGGAACTTATTTTTGTTTTAGGTAAATATATTTTGTTGATTTAATAAAATTTATATACTGAAAAAAATAAATTTATAAATATATTATTCTTTATAGGTGATTTATTTGATGAAGGATTATGGAGTAGTGAAAGAGATTTCAACTCGTATGTTGAAACATTTAATTATTTGTTTTCAGTACCATCAGATATACAATTATATACTATTGTTGGTAATCATGACATCGGATTCCATTATAGGTATAAATAATCTATTTATTTGTTTATACTTAATTAGAATAATCAACTTTATTTTATGATATAGCGTAACACCATATCTTGAAAAAAGATTTAATAAAGTGTTTAATACTAGTCCAGTAGAATTGATCAGTAGACGTAATGTTCATTTTGTAACAATAAATAGTATGGCAATGGAAATGGATGGATGTTTTTTATGTCATACTGCTAAATTAAAACTAAACATAATTTCTAGTAAGTGAAAGATATTATTTTATTTTCCTATAACTTATTGAATAAAATGTGCATAAATCCTGACTATTTTAGAGCGGTTAAAATGCAGCCAAAATGAAAATAATTGTTCAAAAAAAATGATGCTAGATGGAAATTATAGTAAACCCATACTATTACAAGTAATTAATAATTTAAATTCTAAATTATTATATTTATATACATCAACTAATATTGTACTGGCAATTTTTTTAATATTTTAATAATGTTCAATTAATAATTGTTTTTTTAAAATATTATTTCTCTTTATACGGTTGATATTCTATACCTATTAGAAATAATTATTTTTGGTACCCATTTAGAGAGGTTATAGTATTAATTTTAAAAGCAATTGTTATTACTTTTTATCACATTCTATATCCAAACCTTAATCATAAAAATGTAAAATATGCTAGGTTTAAATGTAGATTATAATATGTTTATTACCGAATAAAGAATATATTTTTTTAATTTGTAAGCTTAAACATAAATTGTTAAGTATTCAAGATTAATTTAACTAAACCATATGTAAATAATTTCAATTTCAGCATTTTCCTTTATACAGAAAAAATGATATGGCCTGTAATGAACCGGATTCAGCCTCATTAAAAGAAAAAGAAAAACCGTATCGTGTGGGCTTGGATTGTCTACGCAAAGATGCAACAGATAAGGTAAAGTATAAAACTATCTTAACTTTATAAATATAAGTCTTTATATTATTTATCATGTAAATATATGTGATTAATAAATAAATATTATTTTATATTGAGAATTTGTGAAAATTATTGGAATAAATATACACAATATATAATTTAATAAAATGATTTTCTATTTTCCATTTTTAAGTAGAAACTATATTCTATAATTTTTGTTTAAATACTCAGAAATTTTTTAATTAAAATAGTTGAAAAGGTTATAGGTTTCTTATTTAAGTTAAGTAAATTATTTATTTGATTGTTTTCAAACTTAAATAAAATAACTATTAAAGTTTACAGGAGTAGGCTTTTAATGATCAATTTAGCATACACATGTATCTAGGGTCTAGTCAAAATTAAGTACTTTTACATGTTATAGTAGCCTTATAAATAGAAAATTTGATATTAACATTTCATACACATGTTATACTAGTATGTGCTGATGAAAAAAAAATTGATTAAAACCTAATGCTGGCTGTGAAAAAACTAATAAAAAACAAATATAGATATTACCTATTAAGAGATTTTATTTCACGATTAATTGTATATTTTTTTCAACTAAAAAACTTCAATTGATTTCGATGGCATTGTTAGGTAAATTTTATAAAAATGGTCATAATATACGAAATTAAGAATTCTAGAATATTTTATTCTGTGAAAATGTATGCATAAAAGTGAATATTAAATATGTATCTACAGAAATTAAATTTGGTACCAAATATTCTTAATTTCTAGTTTCATTGTTTGACAGTATGTCACATACCTAGGTATTAATATACCTGTTATCATTCGTTATGTAATGTTTAAAATATTTATACACTAAAATTGTTTTGTTGTTTCTATTTAATTAGTTGTTGAAAGTGGTGCAGCCTCGTTTAGTTTTTGGCGGACATACTCATCACGGTTGCCATATTGAACATACAAATGGAGTTCATGAATACAGCATATCTTCATTCAACTGGAGAAATAAATATAATCCAAGTTATATGCTTGTAAGTATAATTGGAGGTGTATAGTGTGTATTTATACATTTTAGTCATCATTTAACGATGGCAGAAGAGGAGTAGTTTTGAAAACAGCCTCCTCTACTGCCGGTTAATCAAGAAAAAAAAAGGATAATGGGAAGTGTAATGAAATGACTAGATTATCTGCTATTTTATGATAGTTTATTAACAAATAATATGAACGTTTTTCTTTTTCAGGCATTATTTACCATGGATAATTATTCCATTGAAACCTGTCATATGCCTCGAGAACATACAATTGTATTTATTTACTTAACATCTATTATAATATTTTTATTTTTTAAAATATTAAAATTAAAACAAACTTATTCTATTAAAAATGATCGCCATCTATTTAATAGTAAAAAATTAAATCAATAGTATACTATAATTTATTTTTTAAGCTGTTAGACAATGTTCTTTTCATATAATGGTTGTTCAGCAATTAGACGGCCAAAACCTAACCTAGAAAGATCTATTGTGTTATATCCACTCTCAGTAATCATTTCCATAACAGCTCGGCCAATAGCTGGTGCTTGTTGTATACCTAATATTAATTAATATTAATTAATTAAATTGTATCAATTCAATTTAAATGTTTATATTATATACCATGTCCACTAAAACCAGCAGCAAAAAATAAGTTGAAATAACTTGGATGCGCTCCGACAACAGCATTTTGATCATACCAATTATAATCATAAAATCCAGCCCAGCTACTTTTCACCTGTGAAATAATTCAAATTATTAAAAATGATATAAATTGTAATAGCACAGTATGAAACATACATAATTTAAACATTTTAATTCAAACAATGAAACTGTTCTGTGATAATACACATTTTAAAATTAACATAAACACATTAAATATAAGTATCATTTGTATTTTATTTAATAGAACATAATATTGAATATGTATCAACACTGTATAAAATATAATACTTTATTACCGGGTGCATGAACAATCACTAAAACATTTTATTGGATCAATATTGAGCCTATGGTATCTTAAATATGATTTAGTGGCCCATGATTTGTCCATTTAATTTTATTGAACCATTAAATTAATTAATTTTTCATTCAACTCGGCATATCTTTAATAAATTGTTAATTAGAATATGTTACTTCTAAATTAAGTTAAGAATTAAAAATAATTTACTTAAAATTGTGTAAATGATATATTGTTTTATGTGAGAGTGAAAATCTTAAATAAATTTAAAAATTAATTAATTAAACTTAAATTCTTATTTACATTAGTGTATTCTACATTTGTAATATACCTACAATTTACATACATATTAATATTATAATTTAAGATATGGAACAATATATAATATACAAAATATAATATATTATTGTTTAAGTCTTAAATATGTTGTTCTATAATTTATTATAATGATGTAATTAAAGTATTTAAATTTATGTGTATTATAACTAATTATTTTATACAATTCTAGATTGTGATTTGACCTGCAAGCGCCCGTCCTCACTTGTAAAATTGGTAGATTTGACGTTAATAGACAATACGATAATGAATGACCAATACAAATTAAAATATGTATGGCTATAGTCACCAAATAAAAACTTAATACAAAACAGGTAAACTGCATGTTAACACCGTCCAGCCACGGCCACCCATTTACTCGTGTCAACTATATGTTGAAATTGGCTTTCAACATGTTACATATATCTTGAAATTTCTTTTTTTATTTAAATTATATTTTGATAATATAACTAATTTTGTAATTACTTTATAATTAACTGAAATAAAATATTTATAGTGGAACAGTTTTTAGTTACTTTTGCTTCTTCAAATGCAGGTACTCTGTGTGCAAGTGTTGCCCAAATTTCCTTTTCAAAAAAATCATGATCTACATCTAAATTGACTGTTTCTGGTTCTTCTGTATCACAGGGTGATTTACCACATATATAATGGTTGTCAAAGCTGTCAGGCCTACAAATCAACAGTTTAACAAAATACTTTTTATTTGATTTAATACAAGTATATTAATAAAAAATCATGAATTAAAATATTTATTTTATATTTAGTTTATGTTTAATATAAGCATCTAGAAAAAGTTTTTGAACATTTTTATCTTTAAATTTATTTATGTTAATATAAATAAATAAAGACAAATTAGCATTATCTTGGTAATAATATTAATCTTAAATAGTATATACATAATAAATCTTCAGTAAAATGATGTGTCACAAATAAATAATAATACATATTTACTTCCAAACATTTTTAGCTACTACTGAATAATTTTGAGAGTACATACCTATATTATAATTAATTATTATACAATTATTTCATTAGTAACCACAAAATATTAATATATATTTTAAGTTTGTTACCTGAAATAAGTTCCAGATGGATCAATTACCATTGGCGACATTGAAGGACCCTTAGGTGCATGGTAATAATATACAAAACGTTTACTGTAAAAAAAAATTTGGTAAAAAGCTGATTATAACACATTAAATAGTTAATGTTAATTTTTAATTACCGAGGTTCAATAGGTAAAGGTGTAGATAAAAATCCCTCTCCATTTCCAACTTTGGCCATTCGAGCAATATTTCCTGATTCAGCACCAGCTGCTATTATACATACACCAAATACCATTTGTTGTGTTTCACCATTTTTTAATTTTACCTAAAAAATTGCAAACCATAGTTTAAGTTGTATCATAATTTATATTTAATATGAAACATGTGTCAAATATTAATAAATAAATATGTAAAACTAAAATTGTACCTATAACACCATACATACTTTTACGCTATTAATCCCTTCATATTCTTTATTAGGATCTTCTTCTACCATTATGCTTGAATCTACTTTAAAACCAAAATCTTTTACTTCACCTTCAACATAATATGTCCCAAGTGACTTAGCTTTATTTCTTAATGCATTCAACAAGGACCAAGGATCAAACCTATATAGTATGATTGTAGAAACAATTAGTCAAATAAATACAAAAAACTAGTGTATAGGTTTTATAATTTACCATCCTGAATTTAAAGTTCCAAGACTCCCTAATTCAATATCATCTACATTTAACCAAGGAAATTTAGTTTTCATCATATCTTTAGATAAAAGCTCGACATTAGCATTTAATTACCCTAAAAAATAATTTTAAAAAATTAAAAATTATCATTTTTATTGGAAAGATAACATACTTTTGTAGTTCATGATTTTTTAACATCGTATCCGCACCATTTTTTGTAGCTAAAAATAAATAGCCGGATGGATTAAAATTTATTTCTGGTGGTTGCTGTTCTGGAATAGTCAAGTAATTTTTGATATCTCGAAGAAATTCAGCACTGAATTGGGATAATTCAATGTTTTCTTTAAGTGAAAACTGTTGACGAATTCCTCCGGCAGAAAGTACTGTAGATGCTTTTGCATACTAGAATATTAAAATAAATATTATTAATTAAATAGGTATTTTAATTTAATTTAACACAGCTTTAGAAAAATTAAAATGTTGTACAGTATACATTCATTTAGAGTTCTCCCATGTCAGTGTTAGATCATTATGACGTTATGTAACTATGAGTTTGTTCCATAATTACAAAAATATGTGTAAAAACTGTTTTGCTTGAACCAATTCCATTTAATACACATAAAAATAAGACATTTTGGTTAATATACTAATACAGTAACCAAATACACAAATTATATTATAAAATGTATTAATGGTACAGAAAAATCATAGATATCATATTATATAAGTAGTTATAACAATACTCTATTTGATATAACAATTTGTTCATTTTATTAATAATAATACTCAGAAATCATAAGGTTTTCACAACTACATAATATGTATGACCAGGCCTAGATTGGGTTGGTGAGCTACTAAGAAAATCTCGGTGGGACACTCAAAATATAGATTGCTTGAGTGTTTGGCAGTAGTTCTATTTTTATATGATAATGAGAAATTAATACATACATTATTTAGTAGAAAGTATAGTTAAACAAAATTATTAAACCATTTAAACCGTACAGTAGATATAGCTATAGTCAAACGTTAAAAATCATAAAACTTAGTGGGGTGATACCTTGCTTATCCGGTGCTTCTAATAAAAAAATTATAAGACCAAAGCTCAGACATCCTAGCGTAAAATTATCATTAAAAAAATGAAAAACCAGCAAGCAAAATTATCTAAAAATGTATTGTATATACATAGACTATACCTACATCAGTGTATCTATGTATTTTTTAGTATTTTAAAATTATAATAATTTATTTTAAATTCTGAAACGACCAAATTATATTATAAAACTATTATAAATTATAAACTATTATAGGAAAAAAATTTTAAGATTAACATTTCTCAATTTTTAATTTATAATTATAGTATAACTTGAAAGTCCAGGCTTGTGAAAGATTTTATACTAATTTGATAGATTATTTTACACAATTTTTTTGTTAAGTTTTACTTGATTAAAATAAAAATATAAAATATATCAACTAAAAATAAGATACATTTTACATTAAATAGAGATATTTTGGGTTATTATTAAAAATACCTATGTTGTACAGGTAAAATTAAAAAATATTTAAAATTCATATTTGAACACTTACTCAAATACTTTACAAGACTGCTTGAATTTTGTTCAGTCAATAGATGCTGATAAGTTAAAAAAAAGTTAATGAAAAAGTAATTTTAATTTGGAAATTATGTATAGGTATTCAATTATAAATTGTGATTAATTTATATAATTATCAAAATAGATTGATTCAATTATTCCATATATTTAACTAATTTAGATATAAAAAGGGGTGTATGATAAATGAGAAATATAGGTAGCTCATTTTTTAATTTGGATAAATACAATTTTCCAACAAAAATAATTGTAGTATAGTAGTTCCTATACCTAAAAGATTTATTTGTTACAACTCTCAGTATAACTCATAAGCCGATACAAATTTCACTATCTCAATATAAAAATAATTAATACTGTTACCATGTATGCAACAAATATTTAATCAACTACAATACCTCTTGAGTAGACATAACTGATTTGTTTACCGATAAATCTTTTTCAACAACAGCAATTGTTAATCCATCTCTGCATTTATTTTGGAGCCAATAAGCAATGGATGAACCAATAACACCTCCACCAACAATTAAAATGTCAACGGTTTTGGGGAATATTTTGTCATCTTCATACTGATCAAATGGGTCGTTAGCTTTTTTCCACATCTCACTTATATCCCTTTTGATAAACCTCTTACACCTCTCCAATGGATTTTCATGAATAGCGTCCGGGTCATAATAGTTATCTGATTGTTTTGTGGGTAAACCGCTTTTGTGTTTGACACAAAGGCAAGATTTAAAATTATGTCGAACAATAAGACCGACCTTACGCGTATACATATTTGAAGGTACAGATCACTACTAAAATGCGTAAAAGCGTATATTCAATTCATATGAAAGTGTTATAGGTTCATCGCATTTTCTTATCTTCAAAATATTTTAATTAGAGAGGTATAACTAATTGCTGCTATTGAAATGCTAGTAGAAAAATTAAATTAGCACTTGAAATACAAATGTATAGTGTTAACTATGTTTTGTTGATGATAAGATAGATGAAAACGCACGTTATTCAGAAGAGTATAAAATATATTATACGTAGATTACACAATCGGATAATTAATTATTATAATATAAAATCAGCGATAATAATATTAAAAATGTAAAACGTTTATATTAAATTGAATTGCCCTATTAAACTTTAAACGCAGCAGGCTATTCGCCGGTATGCAAAATCCTTATCTGTTTAGTTTTCAATGTTATCATTTAACAATATTAATCAAGGACGTCCGTAGGTAAAAAACATCTAAATACGCCGTACATAAAATCCAATACTCAAAGTACCTATACGCTCTATAGGCAGTAGGCGAAGACAGGTAATAAAAAAAAACTTAAGATCAAATTAAAGGTGAAAGATTAAAAATATAATACGTATTTTATTATTGTATACAAAAGAAATCACACAATCTGCACATAAGAGGATGTCAGCGCATTATTTGTTTTCTCTCTCTGGCCCACGCGCAACATGGACAAAACTCATTTACGCAGAATCATTTGTTTCATGTTTTTAAGTAATCTTACAGAAAAATCACCCATTACGAAAACGACAGGGAATAATATTTTTCCTTGAGGGTATGAATTTTGATTTGTCTAAATATTGTCTCAAAACAATTTAAATTTATATTTTAGATTCTGAACGGAGCGAATGGAGTTTAATTTGAAGTGTATTTTTTTAATTTTTTTTTTTTTATTATTTGTGTCTGTGTACACATTAGTCGATAAGTAGTGGAATTAATGCTTCGATTTTAAGCTTCGGTATTTTTTTCGATGGGAAAGTGAATAAAGTTAGTTCATTGGGGAGGTTAAAATTCCCAGTAATTTTCAAAAGCACCGAAAAAAACAAAAAAAAAAAAAAGATTAAGGAAAAACGGGAATTTTTACGCATAATCGATATTTGATAAAACCTATTTTGGTTTATGGTGTAACTCTAAAACAAATGACTGTAGAAACATGAAATTTTCACCAGTTGTTTATAATTAGCATTTTCTATACACGATACAATTTTCAAAATATTTTGATGTGTTTGGAAAACTGTATATTATTTTGAGTTAGAAATTCATAAACATTTTTTCTTTTTAATTCTGAGATTTGAAAATGTAATACAAGATTCCTCATAATTTTATTTACATTTATCAAAAAAAAATGTCTACAAGACAGTCAAATTAATTTTTTATGAGAGTTTGAAGTTCATATTTTTACAACATTGGATATTCACAATTCACTCGATTTCTCATGCAGCGATTTTCTTATTTTGTTGAAATTAAAAACATGTATAAATACATAAAAATTTCACTGAATTTGTATATTTTCATTTTATAAACACCATAAAATTGTTTAAATATTTTAACACTTTTTGAGCTATTAACAGACAATTTCAAATTTCAATTTTATAGTTTTTTTCCTATCAATAAAATGTTATTTGTTGTGTTGCTTTTATAAATTAATTTAACAACAATTTATTTTATATTAATGGACTGTATATTTATTATTTTTGCGAGTGCGTCGCCGACAACTCGACCACACCGACTGAATCACACACATAGTATGATCACAATATAATAAATTTCTAATGACATAAAATATAAATGCGGGTTTATCGTTTATCGATTACAATATTAGGTATATGGCTTTTTCGCCGTAACATGTTTGGTAAAAAAACTTGAAAATTTAATACAAGGCTCTTTATATTGTTAAAATGACATTTGATAAATATTAAAAATCCAATCACAATTTTTTTTTATAAGCATTTAAAGTTCAATTTTTGACAAAAGCGTGAAATTCACGAAAATGTGCAAATTATTAAGAGTTAGAAATTTCTAAAAAAATTTCTTTTTAAATCTAAGATTTTAAATTGTAATGCAAGATTCCTTATAAGGTTATTTAATTATATTTTAAAAAAAATGTCTACAAGAAAATCAAATTATATTTTTATGAGCTTTTCAAGTTTTCAAATTTTTACAACATTGGATATTCTCGATTTCTTTCTCGATTTCTTATGTAGCGATTTTATTATTTTGTTGCAATTCAAAAACGAATATCCGTAGACACTTGATATATATTATATGTTTATTTTATTAATTTTTCCTATACTTGATAAAGTTTTGAAAGTATTTTAAGGTCGTGTTTAAGCTGTTTTCAGACTTTTTTTTTATAAATGGCAATAAAATTGTATCCGTTGAGACAAAAAGCGTCAAAATTTAATACAAAGGTCCTGATATATTTCTTAAATAGCAGTTGAAAAATATTAAAAATACATAGGCACAATTTTTTTTGATAAGCATGTATAAAGTTCGATTTATGACAACATTTATCAAATTTAAAATTTAAAAATGATTTTGTAGTTAAAAATTTATAAAATGTTCAACTTTTATAGCTAAGGATTGAAAATTTACAACAAAGTTCCACGTAGATAGGCATTGTCAGTTTTCAATTTTTTTGGTTTTTTTTCTACAATTGTCAATAAAATGTAATTTGTTTTGTAAAAAAGCGTGAAAATTGAATACAAGGCTCCTGATATTATATTGCTTAAATGGCAGTTAAAAAATATTAAAAATATATAGGCACAATTTTTATAAGCATTTAAGATTGAAATTTTGACTAAATGTATTAAATTTAAAATGTAATTATTTTTTTTCTAGATACTACTCTAAGATTACTCTAAGATACTACTCAGTACTCAAATACTTTAATTGTATAGTATTTCAAATACTACTCAAATACTTTTGGTTTTTAAAGTGGGTTTCTAACTATCGTAATATAAACACATAGGTAGTAGGTAATCAGATTACCTACTACCTATTCTAATAGTTATCTAATAGTTTTAAAGGGAATATTGTTATTCAATATTCAATAACTTTTTTTACAAATCTTCGGGCTTCGGCTAACACAGAAATACAAAATATTAAATAAAACTATCATTCTATTATTGTAGTTGACAATAATATTTTTCCAACCAATTATTTCGAATAAAAATAAAATTTTCGTTATAAAAAAACAAAGTATTCAATACCAAAAAGTATTTAATACAAAAAAAAGTATTTAAATACCATTCAAAATACTTCATGCTGAAAGTATTTAAAAAATTATTCAATACTTATAAAAGTATTTGAATACTTTTACTTAAATACTTTACAGGATTGATTATATCATAGAATTCAAATTTAAGGTATCCGGCGCCGATGCCATTTTGTCCTCCAAAATACACTTTGCGGGAATAACGATACCGCCTTATAGAATCAACCAAATTTTATAATTTTTGTTTAATTGCAAGAGGAAATTATTCTACAGCCCTCATTAATCTCTGTTTTTAAATATTTTATTGTCAAACTTTATAAGATGTCTAAAAAATACAATATAAAAAGCATTTTTTACAAATTTTTCAATACAATCATTTCAAATGAAATACAAAATCAGAGATCGATGCGGGCTGTAGGAAGTCTTCTTCTTTCAGATAAAAAAATAGTCATCAAAATCCGACAATTCTACAAAGCTTGAAAGTGATTCCCGAAGTCATTTTTTTTCGATATAATACACCCTAAATAGGTATTGGGTAGTAGATTAGTGGAAAAGTCTTATAATTGAGGTGGCAACTAACATATAAAATTTAATTTTGAAAATTTGAAAAACTGGCACCGGGACCCTTAACACCATTCATTATAGTGACCCATTTGTAACCTGCTAGCAGAATGACACCCAATTGCGGCATTGCCCATCTTTTTTAAATTTTTTTCCCTTTAAATATAAAACATTAAGAGGATGTCAGCGCACTATTGGTTTTCTCTCTCTGACCCACGCGCAACATAGACAAAACGCAATTACGCAGAATCATTTTTCTAATGTTTTTAAGTAGGTAATCTAGAGTATAACACCCATCACAAAAAAGATAAAGAGTAATATTTTTGCGGGAAAGAGAACACAAATAGTGCGCTGACCATTGACATCCTCTTAACTTAAAATATTTGTTTTAATCGTTATGTTAATAATTGTTTACAACGAATAAAACATATGTTTAAGACAGTGTAAAATCTAAGTAAATATTGTGTTATTTTTTTTTTAAACTGTTTTTAACTATTTAAACTGTTTAAAATTTTAACTATTTGATTTATTTAAAACATCGTTTAGAACAGAAAAAAAGTTTTTTTTGTTTTTCAAAAATGAAATAATACACCAACTTTGGCACTTTGTGTTAAAGTATCAATTAGAAATGCCTACCTTTATACTTTCAAAATAAATATAATTACATTAAAGATTTAAAAAATGCATGATTGTAAAATATTATGAGATAAGAATCCGACAAACCACTTTCAGATAAAATACAGTTCTGACAAAATATAGTCCTCCGTTACACCGGTGGCGTATCTAAGATTTTACCGGTGGGGGTGGGTGGGGCGGCAGGTATATAAAAATGTTAATAGACATATTATATTCATTTTAACATTAGGTAATTAATATTATTTTATACAAGTTATCTTATGATACGAAATGTAAATAATACCATTCAAGATTTTCAAGGAAGAAAATAATACCATTGATTATACATATTATATATAATCAATGATAATCCGTATCGATACCTACGTATCGGGTCAATTTTGAGCGTTCAAGAAGTTACACGTGAAATATACTAGCGATACGTACCGACTCGTATTGGACTCGGACTTCGATACGAGGCGGTACGTAACTATTCCCTGTCGATACGTAACGCATTTTTTTTCTTGAAAATCTTGATTGTTTTTAGATACATATATAGTACTTTTTAAAAACTTTTGTAATATGGAAATATATGAATATAATCTACCCTTAGCCGATCTAACATTCTATAGCCAGGTAAAATTGATTGGTTGATTAGAGCTGAGTTGTCCTGTAAGCTGCTAATGACTGGTCAGTCTGCCCTCATGTGAAAACAAAGGTTGGCTTACACTCCAGAACATTGAATTGGGATGGATTATTGCTGGTGATTATGAAATGCCACTTACAGTTAAGGGAACTACAGTTGAAAACTTCACCTGTCACACTACTGCAGTTCTATCCACCTTAGACACAGCTGTTCAAAGCTTTGGAAACATTGAAAAAATGCCTAGACCTACCCAAATGATTAAGGCAGATTTAATTTGTGAATGTCGTTACGTCGTTTCAATTTGAACAACAACCTCAGATTTATCTGCCACATCATCATGTATGCCGCTTGGTTAGTTCTTCTACTAAGCTAATTGTTGTTTTCAATGGATCAAGTTAGGTGGATGATGGCTGCTCGCTTAATGAACGACTACATTGTGGTCATATATTGAAAAAACATTGTTGATGTCATAACACATTCCAGATTACCAAATTGTGTTTACTGCAGACATATTATGTCAAATGTTCAGGCAAATACAAGTTCACACAGAATACCTATCAGTAATTTCAAGGTATAACCTATACATAGCTACAGACTTGCAACTGTGACATATAGATGATCACCTCAGTGAAGGTATATTTAGAAATTAATAATGGGGGGGGGGAAGCACAAAAATACACGAAATATGTAATCATACAAATAGGTACCCTTAAAAAACAAATAAATAATCAGTTTAAAAATATACACCAACAATTGTCGGTCCATGTTGTCATACTAATTTGTTTAATTTTTTAAAAAAAAAATTCACTACACTGTATAATGTACAAATTATTGTAATATGTTTAAAAATAAAAATATATAGGTAAAATTATAATAGCTGAATATGCCTCGGATGTTTAATAGCAAATGTGTTTACAACTTCTTCAGGTTTTATGTCTATGTCAGGATGTATATTAAGTAATGCTAGCCCAATCAATTCAATTATTCAATCTAGCCTCTTTCATTTTAAATCGTAAGTATGTTTTAATACGCTATTCCATACCTGTTATTAAAAAATTGAGGTATGCTTAGAAAATAGAAACTCTATACTAGATTTCAGGAGTAAACTACTGTTATACTTTACTTTACTTCTGTTGACATAATATTAGAACGATTAAACTATCTATTTGCCATCCTTGGTACATGAATTTCAATATTAAATTGATCAGCCAAATCTTGAACTTTTTAAAATATATCTATAAAATCATTTCCATTTCGTTGATTTTTTAAGCAGTAAGAGCAGATACCGTTAAAGTGTGAGCTTTAGATAAATCAGAAGTTGGACAGTGAAGTTGTTTTGATAAAAGCAATGTACAGCTCATGGTATTTATGATGACTTGTAATGTTATTAAAAAATTAAACGTTAATTAATCATGTATTCTAAAAATGATATAACTGCAGGTAGCATTTGATCAAATCTAATAAATGCTTCAAGAAGTTTGACCCATTGTGTAGTCAATAGTTTCAATAGTATATCTGTCTTGAGATTTGAACAATTTGCAGTAACTTTATTCTAAAAATGTTAAGTCTTTTAGGAGTCTCTAATAAAGTTGGTAACTTCTTCAAAAATTCCAGTTACGTTTCGTACAGATTGTATTGAATACATTTTAATAACTAAGGCTAAATTCAAACAATGACCATAACAGTGAACATATATTGTGTAGCTAGAGGTTGATGTTTTAAAATATAAGCTTGAATGCCTTTAAATTAGGCTTGTCCTATTAGATTCGTTAAACTTAATCCTATTTATTCTATGAATTCAGTGATAGTTTTTCCAAATGCTTCTCCACTTAAATCGATGACTTTAAGAAATTTAATAAAATTCTTGCGAATTGTTTTCAAGTCAAAATATCTTATACTGATTAACAACAGTTCTACATTGCTAGCAGTGGCGTGGCGAACTCAGAATTTTCCAGAGGCAAGTTACAAATATCCAAGTCACAATGCATAAAATAGTGTATTAATATATAATATAACTAATTATATTTTAGATTGTTATTGACTTCCTTTTGAGTATATCATATTACAGTTACTAGGGGATCCACCGGCTACCACCCATCCCTCTATTTGAGAAAAATCTCTGAGGCAATTGCCCCTCAAATTATTGTTCACCACGCCACTGATCAGTAGTTTTGTCTGCTAAAATAGAAAAATATGTTGCTTTTTTAATTTTTTCTACTATTTTGTTTATGACAATATCTTCACCACATTGTATTATATCATTTTATATCAGCCCAAAAATTACCATCGTTTTCACTGAAATCTGAATTTTGGTGCAAAATATTTCCTGTTTTATATCTATGTCCACGTAGTGCTATATTTTGTTTTCCACAAAACAAAATCGTTTTTACCATTGGCAGGATTTTTTTCCTATTTGTTTTTTTAAATTTGAATCTAGCTGAATATCTACACTTATATCTCTCCCTTCATAAGTTGCACAAAAATGTTCCAACTTTATTATAGATAATGCATGGAAATTCAAGTTTTAATGTTTTTAAAATCAGTAACAGCATTTTTATATTTTGATAAAGGTTGTAATGTAAGAACCACAAGTTTTTTATCACCTACTCAGCCAACATCTCTACTAAACAAAACACATATACAACAATATGCCCCACAGTCTTTAGCACTATAGCTGAGCCAGGGAATTTCGTACAACCAATCTCTTTGAAATTTACTATTTTTATTTCCCTGAACAACTACTGGAAATTTAAAGTTTCTGATGGAATCCAAGGTTTGATAAAAAAAAGTATAAAATACGGTAAATGGGGGGGGGGGGGCTACATGGACCCTTGCGACCTCACCATGCTTTAAATATTTAAAAAAATTAGCATTGGATGAACAAGACAGCCACCAATAGGAACTCAGATTTTATTCAATGATTTTTATGTTGACAAAGTCATGACTGGAGGTGATGATCTAAGAGAAGTATCATATAAAATTCAAACGTATATCATTATTAAATCGAAGAGGTTTCGAGCTATGCAAATGGGCAAGCAACCACCACAAAGCCTTTTAACATTTACCCTATATACTTAAAGAAAATTTGTTTGTTCAAAAAAATTGCAGAATTCCACATTAAAAATAATGAAAGTTATTTCTCATCAAATAAAAAGAAAGCTAATATACGAAATTGCAAGAAACATTGATTCTTGTGGTTGATTGTTGCTAAATTAATAAAGCAATTGTGCTTAGAGTGAATGAACAGTGAAAATATGTTCCATCTGGCATCTGCAGACAACCCAGCAAAGGTTCAAATTGCCAAGATCTTACAACTAATAAATTAGAGTGGAACAGATAGCTTACTACTACTGTTGAGTACTGAGTGGCCAGTAACTGAAAATTATGATAATACTACATTTAACCTCGAAGAAAGAACAGTGCAATGCAGAATGCCACATCCAGCACTTCACCAAGTTTACAGCTGCTGAGGCATCATTCTAATCTAGAACATTTATTAAGAATTGTGCTTTATATTATTTAGTTTCGCAGAAGCTGTAGACCTAAGGTCATTCAGACCATCGGAAGCTGTGCTATTAGTGAAAGGCGTCAAGCAATGTAGTAGTGGATATAGTGCAAGGAACAGAATTTATCATCGAGTCTACAACAGAATGTAAGGACCAATAATCAACTAGCATGTTTGAACATGCTAAGGGGATATTAAGAGTAGCTCAGTCATGTCAAATGTTCAAAATTGTCTAATGATATGAAACATCCCATTATTATACCAAAAATCATGAACTCTTAATTTTAAAATAAAAAGCAGTTTTTTTAATTAATTTTAGAAATATTTCCAACAAATTAATTTTTGAAAATTATGGAATACTTTTATTAAATAATGAACCAACAATCTAGTCTTAATTAATAGGTAATACGTTATTATTATATACACATGTATTAATCAAAATATGGTATAAGTACTAAGTGGTGACTTACGTTATTCTGTTTTACTATTACTCAGTTTTAGTGAGTTTACAGTTTACATTTTTAATAACTAGAATTAAAAAGTGATTTGTATGAGAATTTGTTTTTTATAAATACATTTATTTTTGAAATTATAATTTATTAAATACAAAACAATTATTAATAAAAACGGGGAAAGTAATAGATAACTGTTCTTTTTAAAAGTAGGAGTCGAGTTTCATTGAGTATTATTATAGAAGTGTCAAATTTGAATGTAATGATCATTCAATGTAAACGATGAAAAAATAATCCTGAGGTTTAACAATTTGCACATTTCTAATTCTGTATATATAAATATATATACATTTATGTACCTCCAGAAATACAAAAACAAACAAATAATATTATCATAATCACTTTGTAGTATTGATATTATGAAATTAATAACCTATTTAAATCAGCTGACCAAAATCCATAATAATAGCTGTTCATTTGATTTCTTGCAGTCACGAGTTTATGCTTTGACACCTTATACGAAACTCCCCTATTAAGTGTAAGAATGTCTTTATAAATATCTATCAAACATATTTTGTTTTAAAAAATCACTTTTTAATTTATTATTTTTAAAAATAGAATCTAAATTTTATCATAACTTTTAGTTAACTAAAGTATGATGATATAATAAGTTAATTAAAACTTGGTAAGGTTGTACTTACAATTATTATTTATATTTTACAATTTTAGTAATCTATTAAATAAAAGTATCATTTATAATTTTTTTAACACAGTTAACTTAATTGTTAATTATTTTATGCACAGTTCCAATATTCCAGATTGCCAGAAACATACATATTTACCTGCAAATACAATTTTTCAATTTTGAGTAAATTTAATTTAATTGGGTTGTAAAGTTTAAAAATACAAGTTTGAGTACAAAACATTAGAAACTATTTTGTAATTTTAATATAATTTTTAACTATCAACTTCACTTTTTTACCCAAAATTTAAAAAAAAATATATATTTAACACATTGAAAAGATTTACGAATTCATTAGTTAAAAAATTTTATAGAAAAAAATGTTGAGATACAAAATTTTTTTAATTGATAACCAATTTAATAAATAGTGCATATTTATTATATTATCCATGCATAATATTGGTATAATTATTTCTTTTGTAAACATATAAAAAGTTGAAGATTATTCTTACTGAAATAATTAAAAATGTTGGGGCTATTCAATCTGGTGATTATTGTTCCACCTGCCCATAGTTATATTTAACTTTTAATCTATTATAGTTGTACAAGATGAATGTTCAGACTTCCGAGCATCTTAGATTTAAACTGTGATTAATGCTCTTATCATTCTAAAAAATTGTAATAAAATACATGTAAATATATGATTAAATGGTGTTTTGTTAAAATAAGTAACTTACCCATATAAGTAGTAAAAAAATGAGAACAAATAAAATGCCAATTTTATCCAACCTTCACGTTGATATTTATTTAGTTTATCGGCATTCATAATACTTGTTGGATCATAGAGACCAAAGCCAGACATAGCTGGTCTATTTCGATACCTAAAATAATAGAATGGAAGATTTATAAATATATCATTTAACAATTTATTACCAAAATATATGCACTCTTACTTTGAAATATGATAAGCCATTAATGGAACATTTATAGCAATGGATAACCACTGGCCTCCAAACAAAAACAGCAAATTGGAGAAGAAATGTAAAATATATTCTGGAATCACTAACTGAAATAAAAATTACACAATTATTATTCCTTTATTGGTACAATTTTATCAATGAGACTACGCAATATGAATAGATAAATTTATACCAGCCCATATTACGAAAAAAAAAAAATAATGATAATAATAATAAATTATAAATTAAGTTTCAATGTACAGTAAAATCTCATTATGTCAAATCAAGGGGACAGAAAAATGTTGAAATATTAAAAATTTGAGACATTGTGTAAACCCTTTCACAGCTACACTATTTATCCACTGCAACCGGTATATGGTACGTAAAATAAAATATTTATTGTATTTTTTTTTAAGATTTTAATTATTTGTCTGGAACAGTGAATAGTGTAAATGTTTTGGGACATAATAGTACGCCTGGAGCAGTGAAAAGGTTAATTAAAAATTTAAAAATAATTGAAAAAAATAGTAAATAATTTGAATGCTTAAAATATATGATTTGAAAACTTAAAATACTAGTATGAGCGGCAACAAAATTCTATTTATCATCAGGAATATTTGAGTTATCATATCACCGTCTGTCTTTACCAACTTTTTTTGAAGCAATTTAAATATTTAATATAGTCTGTGCCCTGTGGTGTTACACTTCTCTGAGCTTAATACGACATTCTAATCTTTCGAAGGTTTATAGAAAATGATTCATTATTAACAATATTATCAACTAATCGTGTGATTATTTCTTCAAGATAATGAAAAACGATTAGTTTTATATAGAGTTATTGAGAGTAAAATATTATTAAGTCTAATGGTAATTTTAAGAGGATTTCATTATAGTTCAAGATAGCGACATTCACTATAATAAGAATTAAAAAACTACTGTACTTATATGAAATACAAAATTACTTATAAGTAGGGAACAGGTTTGAATGCAAATTGCATTTTTCCTAAATGTCCGAAAATATTGCTTTTCAAGCATAAAGTTAATTTTATACATCTAGGAATTAAAAAATGTATGTTATTTTTTTTTTACATTTTTATATAAGAATAGATAAAAATTTAATTTAAATTCATTCTAAAAGAATAAAATAAAATATTATTTATTTGGTGTGCCACACTTCTATTTTTATATTTGTTATGTTTTTACCGATCAGATAAATATGACCATGACGTCACCTATAATAAATTAGAACGGTTTTTATAATTAATTTTTTAGAAATAATTTTTCGGTTAAAATGAAGATAGGAGAAGACGAATAATAAGATCTTACGAATAATTAATAATAATAAAAATATTTATCATAATTATTAATTATAATAACAAAACAAATTTTTTCAATGTTAAAATTAATTTTGAAGATCATTTAAAAAAAATGTATATTGTAAGTGCGTTAAAATTTTATTTTTTTAAGGTATTTTTCTTTTTTAACAACATTTAAATCCGTATTCTACTTATAAGATATTATGTTCATTATTACAAGCCCTAGACGCCACTCCGAATTGTCTCAGTTTTACAAACATACGACATATCAAATTTTTGTTTCACATGTTACAATTTTGGAATATGTATTATTTACACATAATTGTAATGGATGAACACAAATTTGATTTTAAATGGAAAATTTAACTTCAGACATCCTACATAGTGTATATTTTTAATTTTGACTAGAAAAGGTGCATTTTATAATACCCATTTTAAAACAGTTAAATATTTTCATTTTATCCTAATGAAGTGATTTTTTATAGATTTGTTTAGGAAATAATTCAAAGAATCACAATTATATAGCCAAATGTTTAATTGCTTGTCTTAATTAATAGGTATTAGTTTCACTGTTATTTATTTTTTTTTTAAATAATTTAAACATCAATAATAATTATTGGAATCAAAATTTTACCTAATATTAGTTGTATGATATAATATAAAGTACTTTAAAAAAATAAATTATTAACAAAATATGAATTATAAAACTAACAGTTACCCACTATTTTTATAATATATAACAGTTAAGAGGTACCATTTAATATGAAAATTATGTAAATTATTATAACACCTAATACCAGTCGATTACAACATAAATAATATAAACTTTTCTCATATTTAATATTTATACATACTGGATTTAAGCTGTTGCATTGATCTATAGGATTCTTGCTGTCATTTTTCAGTTCATCAAACGCAATCACCTACAGCCAAAATAATTTCAGTTAAAAGAGAAAAAAAAATAAAGTATTAATAATATTAATCAACTATTGTATCTATTTGCTATGATTAATTTGATACGTATACATAATATGATATGAGAATAACATGGTAAACTACTTAATTAACCAGGTAATATCGGTAAAAAACTTATAAAAATAGATAATCTTATGTATGGACCTACATAGTACCTACATACTACATAATAATATACCTATTATTCTAGTTAGTAAATACTAAACATCTATAATACACCTATAAGTCTTAATTATTATGACTAATACCTAAGAGGAAAAATTTAAAATTATATATAGGTAAAATTTTCATAATCCAGATTATATAGGTATATAAGTAATATATAAGTATGTGTGTGTGGTGACACCCATAGATATATACAACAACTAGATAGCCGTCTTTTACAAAATAATATTATCACAGTATATATTATGTATATATGTATATAAATCAATGTAAAATAAATGTAAACATAGCCTGCTTTATAAATGGAGGCCGATTTCAACATTGGTCACAAGTTAGTATAAAGACAGCTATCTAGTTGTTGTATATATCTATGGTGACATCCTTCCCAGAATTAGTGAACAATTACATACCGGGCTTAACAATTTGATTGGCCCTAGGTACCTAACTTAACCCTCTCCTTCACATCTTACTATGTGTTGAGTGTATTATTCTAAACAACAATTAAAAAAAGCTGACAAGAAATATTAATAAATGATATAAGTTTGGTGAAAACACGTAATTATGTATAATATTAAAGTTCTTTATTAAACACATCAAAAAATCATAATAGTTTTCATTATAATAATATAATATTTAACCTTATTATGCAGTAGTTTTGTAAAATAATTTAATTTTTTTACCACATACCTAATCCTAACATAAATATATCTTATTATGTATGTATAATAATATGATAAATAATATAACAAATTACGATCAATATACTAATTGTCAAACCAAGGTATATATTAGATTCAGCTTTAAACAATGATTTAATAACCACTAAATAAGAAAAAAATTGTAAGGACAGAACTGATGCATAGACATAAATACATAACGGGCATAATCTAAGGTCTAAGCAAAGCATAATAATTCGTTAACTATGCTTCATGTCCGTAGTAACATATTACTTTAATACAACATTTAAAACTTTGAAATTTAAATAAATACCATATTTTATACAGGGTAGCTATTTTTCTTTTCATTTTTTGTCGCATAACTAGGCCTATATATTATAGTGTGACTGATTACTTACCCTGTCAGATAATACACGTTTTAAAAAAAATTGAGTTCTCAACTCCATAATACGACTATACGAGTGAATAGAGCAAACATTACCTGACGTAATAATATAATTAGACAAATATCACGAACCGTTCACAGTGTCTTACTCAAAACTATATTGTACACAATGCGATTCAATATGCTTAAGTAATTTTCACATACGGCATATCTACGCACGTCGCCCATAGTGACCAACGTTCAATCGAATTATCATCCAGACCTGGCAGTTCGGCGGTATCTAGAGTAGAGGCCATGGCCTAGAGTTGTAGGTATTATAGGTACTCACGTGAAACACAGAGAAAAACAACAGAAAAGCGTCGGTTATCATGGCCACGATGTAGGTGCACGCCGGGAAATTGAAAGCCATGGCCGTCGGCGGACGTTCTCGTTGTGCGTACAGCTGCTCTCGGGAGTCGTCAACGTCCGTAAAGTGGGTGAGAGCTGGGAAGTAAGTTATACCGAATGTCCGGCAATCGAAAGAACCAAACGAGCGTACGGACGGCGAATGAAGTAAAGAAACAGATCAATACCAAACACGGAGCGTTGAAACGGCAAGCGCGTCGAAGGTGTTAACCGCCGGCAATGACTCGAGTGTTTGAGTTCGATGATTGTTGAATGATATAAGCTATTGACCATGGTCGTTGATAGAAATGAATAGGTATGCCAGCAACTTCGACATGGATTCTTATCACTAACTTTTGTTGACATCCTTTAAATTAACTGATAATCGATCAACCGGTACTACCACGATTGTATATCCACAACCGTGATTACTGTACTGTTCAAATTTTTAACTGTTACGAGCACGGTCTTTAGAAATTATATTAGTATAACCATTGATTATACATAGTAATATACACAAATATATTTATTATATATAATTAAAATAATAATAATAAATAATAATAATTTATTTATTATATTTAATATATATATGTATATATTTATACTATGTATAATACTATAATCAATGGTATAACATATTATTAGGGCTGGGATTTTAATGCCCTAAAAAATTTCAAAAAATGCCCTTAAAAAAATGCAAAAATGAATTAAAAAACTCAAAAAATGCATTTAAATTATATTTACCTAATATAGCTTAGAAATTAGAAAAAAAAATTTAAATTATACTACAGTAATGTATTTTTTTTTATTTATTGTTTTCTTATCATTAATTTAAAAATAATAATTTAAAAAAAAAATTTAATATTTTAACTTGTTTTTGCTAGTTGTTATTAATACTAACCTGTACAAAATCGCTATTGCACTGTATAATGATATGCCTAGCTATATATGATAAAATTGTTATCGACGATAACTTATACCTATGTGGCTATGTATGTATGTAAATATGTAATATGTATTGTGTAATAAAAATAATAATTAATAATAGGTATAACATAACGGTAATTTGTAACCGTTAGCAGTTTGCCGAAAGTTTCTTGTGAATCGCAACAATTTTCGTTCATCTTATGAAGAAATTGTGAAAAAAGCTCCAAACACCAAGAAAATGCACTAAAAACATCGAAAAATATCCTAAATAATGCATTTAAGGTTAATTTTGTCAAAAAATGTAAAAAAATGCAAAATAAAAAATACTTTAAAATAATCAGTACCTATCACCCAAAACACATTTTGTACTTACGGATCAACGTTTCAAAACATCAGAAAAAAAGATGCCTTTGCATCAAAATCCCAGCCCTACATATTATATAAGCCACTTTCCTATTAAATAATATACCTATAATATAATATATTATATTTACAAAAAAAAATGTTAACCCTTCAGACTTCAGTTGAAAATACCTATGCAATAGTAAAAATGTCTAAAATACAAATAAATAATAATAATTTAATATCCATGGAGCTAAGTAAAAAAAAATATAGCAGCGGCACGGCAGTGTATATTATCTCGAAGCAGGAGTGTAAATGTTGATGTTTTTTTTAACCAAACCTAACTAATTATCTACTGAATTAATAAATACCTAATAAAATGGAAAGAATCAGAAAAATTGTGCAGATGATTCTTTTGCGAAAATTATTGAAATCGTGAGGTTAGAAATAAAGTTATTTAAGAAAACGTGCAAAATTTTTAATGAGAAATTATAAGAAATCTGGAATCGCGGCGGCCGAATCTTGCGTTGTCGTGCTGACCAGTTCCCCACTTCATTTCGTGTACATGACGCATTTCATTAATGCTATTTCACGACTTCAATAAATACCTATTATTTATTGTTATTTACTTGTTTCATTTCGTTATCGACTATCGCTTCATTAAATCACCTTATACCTTCAAATAGTTATATTTTATTTAATGTAATTTGTTAAATTATAATTATTACTAGTCACTAGTGTATTATTACTTTTGTTAGTTATTACAGGGTTCGCACCCAAGCCCGGATCAAGAGGGGTCCAGACCTCGATAGTTAAAATTGATTTAAGGGCCTCAGATTTGTCCATTATTTATTTCGTTATAGGCTACAACACTGCATAAATCACCTGTAAAAAAAATCGATGATTATTTAGCGAGGAAAATAACTTATAAATTATAATTTAAACACATATTTATCACTTTTATATTACACGAATTAACCAAAACATTAGCTATTATTTATTTAACGTAGGTAACTAGTTACAGAATTTTCACTTTGAATTAAGGTAGAAGTATTTAACAAAATATCCTGAAATATTAAATGATATTAAATTAATATAAATATAATTTCAATAAATTGTATATGAATACTAAATAATATATGATATGAAATTAATAAATTATCCACTATATTTAGGTACCATTTTTAATCTTTTTCCTGGGGAATGGAGGTTTTCTTTAGATAACATTTTTCTCAGCATTCGTATAAGTATGTTTCTAATAAGCAGGTACAACAATTAGTACCAAAATAATACAAAAAATATATACCAAAATAAATTTAATTTGCTCAATAATATAATATTACAATCAACTGACAGATCAAATATCAATTGTTTTAATGTAGGTAATATAAATCAGTAATATATTTGAAGGGCTTTTTTAAACTTAATGCATACTAAACATAGGCGTGTTCAGGGTATGCTGAAGCAGTGGTGGATCCAGGAGGAGGGGGGGGAGCAAAAGGGACATTCTCCCCCCAATCGCCTTAGTTTCCCATTGTTTACAGTGTTTAGCCAATTTTGTACTTTTTCCTCCCCCCCCAAATTAAGCACTGGATTACCACAGGCACCCCCTGAAAGTTATTTTAAGAATGTAAAATTCTGATAAAATATATACACAATACACAAATAGTTTCGAGTTTAAACATAATAATATGTACACTCCTGGGCCGCACTATAATTAGTAATTATTTTTCTTGCGCACAAAAATTTTTTTTCTAAAAACGATTTTTGCCGCTCAAAGAGCTTCAGGGTATGCAGCTGCATACCCTGCATACCCCCTGCGCACGCCTATGATACTAAATATGTGTACTAAACAATCATACGAATTTAAAGAAAAAATAGACACTTATTTTCGACTTTTCGATATTTTTACAATAAATTTATCTATTTTAGCAAACTGTCAAAACACTTTTAATTTTGAATCGTTCGCGAATAAGAAATAAATACAAGTGCCAAAAATAAATGCATGTTTAAAATAAACAAATAATAATTTTAAGCTATGAAACACGTTTTCACTATCTGCTGACATTGAGACTCGAGTCCGCTGATCACAATAAAATATAAATATCCATATTGGTATAATAATAGAAAATGGTTAGCAAAACTATAAATAAATGTGGAAATTATATAATATTATAATAATTCCAGTGCCTCAAAATATAAATTAGTTAATTTATTATTACATTAATATTTCAATTTTTCGAAAACTGAAATCGTGATTTTTTGGAGTCGCAAAAAGATACCTACTCTTGCGACCCTATGATATTTTCAGGGGTCGCAAGTGCCACTGGTGGTGAGGAGTTGTACGTCTTGCGTAGTTGCATATCGGAGACTAATTCTCTATTAACGGCTAAAACCAAAACGTACGAAGAGATCAGAGATATGATTGACACGCGCGCGTCAATGGTTTTTGTAAACCACCTTTGCTGTTCGACAAACGCAGACGACTCATCGACACTTTACCAATCCCGCCGACGAATGCCGGTCGGCACAAAGCATCAGGGCGCCCAGTTGTACAGTCTACAGTTAAACTATGATTAAGCTTAATCAGCTGATAAGTGATAACAGATATTTAACCGGGCAAATTCGGCCGATTAAACTCCGGTTAACTTTAATCAGAGATGGTACAACAGGCCCTAACCGTTCTACCCTAGCCGTTTCGATTTATCCGTCTACGTAGAATTTGTTGAATAAAATATGCTGTATTACAATCGATTGTATTTTTATTCGTTATGTAAATTGACTGTATTTTTATACGTTGTATAAATTGACTGTATTTTTATTTATTGTATAAATTGACTGTATTTTGAATATCGTTTAAACGTAAACCTGTAAAGAGTAAACATTTGCAACAATTTACATTTTTTTGTACAAGTACAATAACAACGGAAATACCTATAGAAGCGTTTTTACTTTTTTGTTCCTTTGTACGTTCTGGGACGCTCAGTTTACTCGTCGGTTGACAACTCCTACCGCGACAAAATGTTTATAATCTTTTTGTACGAAATCGGTTGTCGGATCAACCTCCAACCGATCAACTCAATATTTCAATCTATAGTTGGGCAGCTGCATCTCGGCCGTACGCCTTTCAAAGTTATCAGTATTTCATAGTTTCAGGTCACAACTTGCTAGTCGCTTAGTTCATTCGGAGCTTGTAGATATACGATATACCTGACAAAAAATGTTATTTCATGAATTGTAATCTGTATTTTGTATTCGCTTTGCGCTAACGTTGATTGGTGCGAACCGCAAATGCCGAGTGCCATGGGTTATTAATTTGTACGGTTAAAATACCTACATTAAATTCAAAAATCATACACCGGTTTTCATAGTAAGATCGTCTGTGTGGTAGAATTACATATCGATTGTCAGTAAGCAGCCGTACGAGGTTAGTAGACATTTTTTTATTGTATTTTATTTTTAAGAGGACGCTACACCCGCATGCGTTGTCTTACAAAATTTGTAAAACAGAAAAAACTGTTTTGCACGGGTAAGAGCCACTCGGGCTATTCCAGGACAAATAGTCCAAGAGGTATACTTGTCTATGGTCCAAGCTAAGCATTAAGCAACCAAATTTTTAAATTGTAAAGAGGAGGGCATTTTCTGTGCAACATTGTTTTTATTTTATCGATAACTAAAAAAAAAAGTTATTCAAATTTGTAAAACTCAATTAGGAACAAATGCACTTTACCAACCACCTCACGATTTTCAAATTTTTTTTTCAAAAAACTTGGTTTTTTATGCTTAAAACGATGGTGTACATTTTTTTCCGGAAACTATTATTTTAAAAGTTATAGCCTACCAAAGTTTACGATTTTACGTTTATTCGCATGCGCGCAACACTACTTGACTGAAACCATCGTTTTAAGCATAAAAAAACAAGTCTTTTGAAAAAAAAAATTTGAAAATCGTGAGGGGTTTGGTAAAGTGCACTTTAGCCCTCAATTATAATGAAATTTCAAACAATATGAACTCTGGTATATTTCTACTTTACGGGACGACTTTTTTTTGTATTTTTTTTTTCTAAAACCTATGTAGTTAATTATTAAGTATGCTGAAAACGATGGTGAAGTCAGAATTTCGGGCTTGGACATAGTTTCAAAGTTATGTCATTTAAGTTAGTATATAATACGTTTAATAATTTATAAATGTCACGTCGCCAAGCTAGCCGTCGTGGCCCAGTGGTGACATGATGACTGTGCCATGGAAAGTGACCAGAGTTCGACCCGGGTCCGGTTAAGCAGTTTTTTCACTATTTACATTGTATCAATGGTACGCTGACAAAAAACGTACTTTAAAAACAATATTTTTGAAAACCTAAGTTCACCTGAGGTGGCTTACACAGCAAATAGGGGGATATTTTCGATTTTAATGTCCGAGCGAGCGTAGTGAGTGAGTAGCCACGCTTTCAAAAACGTATACTTTAAAAACAATATTTTTAAAAACCTAAGTTCAACCGAGCTGGTCTACACAGCAAATAGGACGATATTTTTGAAAAAAAGTACAAAACATTAACACGTGTATGAACAGTATCGAACGCCGACTGTTGAGACCATAAGCAAGCGATACTACCACTGCATAATAGTTCTACATAAGAGCATTTTTAAGCATTATAAGTATTTAAGGGTTATTACATAAAGTTAAAACTTCGGTTAGCTATAACTTCGAAACTAACTTCGTGCGCCAAATTCTGATTTCACCAACATTTTTTCACCCAAAAAATGACTAGGTCCCCCCTAACAAATACTCAAAAAAAAATATGTCCCGTAAATTAGAAAAGTTCCAGAACTATTTACGTACTTGTGATATCGAAAAATAAAAAAAAAACATTGCATAGTCAATGTTCTCCTCTTTAATGTATGAACATTTGTTTGCTTAACTACAGTCTGAGTAGTTGTTACTTGCGCAAAACCGTTATTGCTATTACTTACATTTGTAAGACGGAGACAACACATGCGAGTTTAGCATCCTCTTAATGAACATTTGATGTATGCGGAATACCGTTTACTCACCGGATACCGACGAGCTTAATAATTTACAAAATATAATAACTATCTATTAATGATTGCAGCTTTTCAAACACACAATGGATCTATCCGATGAAGATGAAAACCCTTACGATTTTGTCGCGCAATATAAAAGTGAGTGCCTATTACTAAATATTTATGTACCTGTAGACATTTGTGTTGTACACGAGATTGTATTGGGAAGACAGATTAACACTGGGAGCGCTGTCGACGCTTATCGTACTGATGGTTAGGCGGGTTCCCCCCTACGTGGAGTCTGTAGATTGTATGTATTTTCCCAACATTTCGCATACATTCTGCTTTAAGAGAAGTGTATTTGAATTTGTTTGATAATATTAGTAGAAATTGTACTTACCAACGTATACAGTCAGCTATAAAAGCGTATAAAGTTTCGATAACAAAATTAATTTATTATAAAAAGTAAAATAACCAACATAAAACTACATCTATACATACCGAATCGGAAGGTTCAAATTGTTTTCATTAGAGCGCGTTTTGTTAATCTGCTTCCCCAGAAGACCTTCCTAAGAAGACGCAGAGTCTGAACTCAAGCACACTATACAGAAAACTGCGCAGCTTCTTACACTGGTTCTACCTCTCCACGGTAGAACCGGTGTGATTGGCTGCAGTAGTCGGCCGCGCCGACTGCAGCCAATGAGACTGCATATGCGCAAACCGTGACGCGTTTCTGTCGGGATTTTTTTTCCAGTATTATTTGGAATAAAGTATAGGTTTAATAATTAATACATTATTGAATATTCAATACCAGCTAGTGCCAGGCACGATAAACTTGCAAGTTTTTTTTTTGTTTTATAAACCTACAACATTGCAAATTTGCATTATGTAGAATCAATTTTGTTTATCAAAATTTAAGGTGACAATATTACTTAGGGCTTTGATTTTAAGGCGAGTATAGACTATGTTAAATATTACAATTTTAAAATCCTCATAACTTGCTTAAAAATTTAAATATAAATAAAAGTCTACGTTATGTCTATGCTCTAGATAGACCCTAACCTACATAAGTTTAGCCATGGGTCAATTCACTTTAATATTAAAGCTAACAATATAAGATTAGTACTGACTACTGATGAACGCAAACTTGTTATATTGTGTGTTTGTGTAACGGCAATAAAATATGCAGGTTCGGCATCCACTTCGCTCTTCTTTCTTAAATGAAAGTAATTATTGCACTGTGTCCAGCACTATTTGTTATTAAGTATTGTATTAAATCTAGCTCACTTGAATTCAGGCTTAACTCTATTATTTATCCTTGAACATTTTTTTCTAAATTAGGGTCTAACAAATTACATTCAACTTTTACACTTCGATGTTTGGTACCAAATTATTAAGAATTGGTATAGTTTATCCTAGGTACTAAAATGCATAAACTGGAATTAAGACTGAGACCTTTCATTTATTTATTTAAAAACCTCTGTATTGTGTATAAATCCCTTATTACCCATATAAAATAAAATATCTGTTGTTCTTTGGTTCTAATTAAAAGCCAATGGTGGGAATTAACTTGTTAAAAAGTTAAAGTATTTTATTTTTATAATATTTTTGTTTTTACTTATTAACTAATTCAGTTTAACATTATATTGTTGTAACTTAACTTTTTATAGTTAAATACCATTGTCGTGCAGTTAAGTCAATTTTATTTTTGTGTCATGTTGAACCAACTGGACAATACTGATTCATTTTGATTGACTCTTTTTCGATTTTGGTCATTAATATTCTAATTATATATTATAATAATCTCATTTTTTACAGTGTTAAACGTCTTGGTAAATGTTTGTGTATATCAAAACTCTAGAGCCGTTTATGACCTAATAATATTGTTACTTGATAAAAAATTAACTTTTTTTTAACCAAGTTAAGTTAATTTTATTTTCTACATAACTTTAAACTTATCTAGTTAAATTTTTTTTCTTAATTTTAACTTTTAACTGAAGGCAATTTAATTGAGTTAACTTGACTTGCCATAGTTAGTTATTTTCATTAATGCCCACCTTTTCAAAATACTATGTTCATTATTGTATTATAATTTTTTTGATAAATGTTTTTGATATAGTAAAATCATGTTATCAGTTCTAACTTATCGTTTCCCAACTCATTGGCACCTGACAACTTGCAAATGTTAATGTCTATTACATATTTTTTTTGAAAATCAAGCTAGATCCACTATCTTATACATAAGATATAACTTAGTAAAAGACTAAACAGTTGTGAAAACCTTAAAATATGTGAATAAAAATTTTAAATATATGATAATAATTTTTTTCAAGCTTTATAGGATGACTAGTTTGTAGTTTCCATTGACTACTAATATGAATTTTTGTGAAAAGTTATTACCTATACCCTATCCAGCAAAAGAACATGCTGTAGCCCGACAAAATTACGTTCTTCTGCGCATCCTCACGTAACACTATAATGGAACCCGGGCTCGCGGGTGCTGCGTGGAGATACGCAGAATCATTGAGTTCTCTCGCTAGACAGAGTATATTTTAATACATTATTTGCAACAGGTTTATTTTTATTATTTTACTTAATTAAGTGTTTATTTATATTTTAAGCTTAATGTTTACCCGCATTCGTCCAAACCTAAAAATCAACTCATTTTTTTTTGGCATTATCTTCAATATAAACATTGGTTGGGATTTGTTTGTGTTTATTGCTTACTATAAATCATATTTTAGTTAATCTAAAATATCATATTCTAAATTTTTATTGATTTTATGTATTATTTTTAGAGCTTCAAATGGAAAGGAAAAAAAAAGTTGCCGATGATAAACAACAACCAATCGTCATTAATACCATAAAGTAATGTTACATTTTGTTTTATATATTATGAACTGTACATAATAAGAATTAATTTTAATAGTTCGCAGACTGAAACTTCTGTAAATGTAACACAAAGTTCTTCTAAACAGTGTGAAGCATTAACTAAGTAAGTTTATACTTTATTTAAATTACCTGAAAAATAAAATAATGATAAATACTTTTAAAATATTGTATTTTACACTATAATATTTATTATTATTTTACAGTTCAGTTGTAAATACTACTGTCAATTCTACAGCAAGTACTAATGACCATGGTTGTAATACTCAAAGTCATCACCAGACAAAAGGGTACATTTTTAACTTAATTTGAAATTATGTATAATTTAATAATGAAAATAATATACTATTTAATTATTTTTGTATGGGTTACTTCAAAAGAAGAAATTGTGCAACTGAAGAATCTACTAATGTGGTTGGACCAGTAATATGCATAGGAGATTTTGATGATGGTTATGATATGTCATTGCCAAAAGCATCTAAGGAAAAAACAACTCATGAAAAAATGATGGAGGATGCTGGCAATATTATGGATGTAAGTTATGTATTCATAGTTTAAAATATTTTTTTATATAAATGTATTATTAAACATTATATAATATATATCTACATTTTTTAGAATTGGAAAAAAAAACAAATTGAAGAAGCTGAAGTAGAAGATGCCTTAGCTGCAGCAAATCGTGTTATGAATGTTAAAGTCTATTGGCGACAAATGCGTACATATCGTTTTCCTCTTAGAATGGTTGGATATTTTTTTGATAACTGGTTATTATTTATACATTTGCTTATATAATTTATAAAAATTAGTTTCAGCCAATTTCAAGTATTTACGAACATTTTGCAAAATTAGAAAATATAGATCCTTCACATGTTCGTTTGGATCTACACAAAAAGACTCTTTCACCAACAGACACACCAAATTCAATCAACTATAAGATAGTAGATTTCATTGGTAATATTATAATTTTAAGCTATTTAAATGTGACTGCTGATGTCAACATTTGGATAATGTTAACTTTTATTTAATAATAATATTATGTTCATAAAATGAGGTTAAACCAAGTATAACATTTAAAATCTTGTCAAAAATTTCATTCGATTAAGATAAAATCTATATTTTATGCTTATCGATCATTACCTTGATAAACCATGATATAAAACATATTATCAAATCCTATATTAATCCTAACAAAATTTAATAGTGTTGTCACTAAATTATTTAAAAATGTATCAAAAATGTATGGAATTACAAAATGTAAAATTACTTAGGAATTATGATTCACGTCTAGCTTATTTTAACTTTAGCAGGATAATAACAAATTAATTTTCTTATCGATTTATATTCAAAGTAATAATATTATTGACCAGTTTGGTACCATACAAACTGTAAATATTATAACAATAAACAAATTTCTATTTTTTTTTTTTTTGAACTGACAAAAAAATTTTTTTGGTTTTAAAATATTTAGTCATATTGAATCAAATCATTCTTTTGTGTTTGGATAATTTAGTAAAATGTAAAATCTAACTTTTATTATTTGGTTTGTATTTTTAATATCATGAAAACATTACTTCACAAAAACTATTGTTAAAATTAGCAGTGGTGGGCTGAAGGGCTCTATTTTGACACAGTTGCCCCCCTGATTGCTGTGCAGAATTATATACTAAGGCCCAATCTTTAGGCTCTTTCGGGCTCATTTTTTACATCATAGCTTTATTATAAGTAAATATAATTCATATTAACAAAATTTTTTTGTTTGTTTTGAAAGTCGAATACTAAGACAAATAAAAATAAAATATAAAACTGATACGTCATTCCCTCAAAAATATTCTCTATCTTTTTTGTAATGGGTAATTTTACTCTAAGATTACTCAAAAACAGAAAAAAATGATTCTACGTTAATGCGTTTTGTCTATGTTGCCAGAGAGAGAAAACAAATAGTGCGCTGATATCCTCTTAATATGGTAATATCGGCCCCTTCATTTTTTCATACGTTACAAAATAAACTTTTTTTCCATTTATTAAGCCAATAATATTTTTACTAATCATAGTTGGCATTTAGTTAAATTGATTTAGACCTAAAAAATCAAGAAAAGGTTTTTTTAGTTTATTTCACTAGTATCTTAAGCTCTATAACAACATTTCTCAAATTTTGGGTTGCGAGAAGTTTTTGAATTATATAGATTCTAGGAAATGTATTCATTATATACCTACCAATATTATATTCATTATAATTTATAAATTAATAAAGTAATAAGTTATAATAATAGAACCTACTCAAATTTTGTTTTTAGAACTAATTTTTAATCTTGTAAATAAACCATTTGGGTGGCTATACATTTTCGGGGATAACATTTTGGGAACACCGTCCTAAAATGTTTGAAAACCACTGCTCTGTAATATTCTCTAAGTATTAATGCTCAGCTCAGCTTTTAAAACTTAAATAATAGTAGGTAATATTGTTTAAGTCTTTATTTTTATTTAACAAGTTGAATAATGATTGCTCTATTATTTTAATTTTTAGATGGTGAAATAGAATTTTATAGGAGCCCTTACGATACATCCAATGTTGTTCCAGAAGTTAAAAAACCACAAGATGATTTAGTCAAATTTTGTATTAAGCAAAAAGACGTAAAAAAACCAATTTTTATAGAAATTAAAAAAACTGACAAAATGCTGATTTTGTATATCAAACTATCAGAAATTTTAGGATTTGATATAGACTCATTTACATTAGAGTTTGATGGTGATAAAATTAAAAAAACTGATACAATGGACAATTTGGATCTTGAAGGAGATGAATGTTTTGAACTCTTCCAGAAACAATCAAAGAAATAGATTTACTACGAGAATAAAAATAATTATGTTATATTTAGTAATATATATTAACTATAAATAATGTGTTTATCCTACCTTATATTTTTTTATAATAAAATATTTCTTATTTTATTAAATTGTCAATAATTAATATTATTAGCATTTTACTAAATTTGTTAAATAGGTTGTTTAATGAAAGAAACTCATCCTTTAATGTGCTCTATATTTATTATTTAAGTATCAATGTAACATTCCAATATTATTGTTGCATACTTTATGTTTTTACGGATAAACATTAATTAATACTAATGACTGGTATATGTGAATTTTATTTTTGTAATGTTAATATTAATTTTGTTGTATTTATAATTACTATAGGGGCTTATTGAATTGAAAATACTGAAAATATTTTGATTATTTGCATTTAATTTGCATTTCATCAATTAATATCAATATGCACAAAAAAAAAATCATGATAAGATAAAATGTATACCTTTGTAATTTTAAAATTAAATATTAAAAAGCATACAGTCTTAAAACTTATTTTTTAAATTATGAAATGACCTAGAAAATAAAATGTTTCCACTAATTGTGACCATTTGAAGTTTTATTATTTCAAGTACTAAAGTTACTGATATTATTTATTACCCATATTGACATATTGTATCCGTGTTGTTTCAATTTTTACATAATAGTTTGGGAGCTGTAAAAATATTATAAAACATAAAGGAGCCGTGGAGGGAAAAAAATTGAATACCTCTGGTTATAGATCTTATGGCTGTCATATTGTATATTAGTGAGTATATGAAATGGTCTACTTGAGTAATTACTTTATCTTCTAATGTTATATTTATTGTTGGTATTGTTGTAGCAAACTAAGGTTTTAGTGTTAGTTGCAATTGTTTTTAGCCTATATTATTTCAATGTGTTATTCATTGCATTTAAAGCTGTTGCCTGTTAGTAAGTCTTCTTTTGATATTGCGTAAACGACAATATCGTTATCAAAACAAAGACATGGTATAATATTCATAACCATATTAGAATATAATAAAAACAATTACTAACCGGCTACCACATAGGTAGGCTTTAAAGCACAATTGTATTTTATAGTTCAGTTTTGTTTAGAACCCAGCCTAATCTATGTTCCCACCTAATAATTTGTACATGAACACCAGAATATATATTTATTTGAGAAAGTATTTATTAGTATGTACCATATTATATGTAGTTAACAACTTATCGAAAACAAAAAAATACTGTGAATAATTAAATACACAGTATTTTTTTGTATCATTATTAATTATAATATAACTTATTTATACTTTTAGGGTTTTGAAACAATTAGTTGAATACCACCACTATTAACTATAAATTATTTATAATATCATGCTAAAATAGTCAACGTTAATTAATCTGTATACACATATATATGAAATATTAATCTAAGCTAGGAGCATGTTATTTTATATATTAATAAAAAAAGTACAGCACACAAACATATAGTGGGGAACGGTATTGCAATAATATTGTCTTATTTATTTAAATAATTATGATCATAATCTATGTATTATATATCCAGTGGCAAGGAACTGACGTGGGGGTCAGATCCCCCACCCTCATTGGCTTTGAAGTGAATAATCTTCCATATTGTACCTATTTGATATTTTGATGTGAATATTGAATCAATACAAATTATATTCATTGTTCCTTATTGTTAAATATCTTATTACTACCAAGGTAAAAAGTTTTGAGAGGATGGGGGATTTTCCTATCTCCCTGACTCCCTCTCTCATTTAGCTATGTTGTTTTTATTTTTTGATCCCCCCCTCTTTCAGAAATCATGTCTATGCCACTGTATATATGTAGTAGGCCATTTGGAAAATTAGTCTTTTTGCGAAATTTTCCAATTATATTTAAAAACAATTTTTCAATTCAAACCAGTATAGTTCCTGAGATTATCGCGTTCAACAAAACAAAATCTTCAGCTTTATGATATTAGTAATTAGTATAGATAGGCTTTTCCACATGTTTTAAACATATATACAATTTACACAGTCTTATTATAATTTTAAAAATAATTTAAATACCTATAATTACTTATACACATTTGTTAAAAAATATTGGCCTATTGATTTAATTATTATAAATATAATTTATAGTAATCATAAAATTTTTATCTAGATATCTACAAAAATAAAATGTATTTCATTATTTATTTTAAAAGTAAGTACCAAATTAAAAGTACCTACTCAATATGATACCAGAACATATTTTTAGATTCAAAACAGTTGTTACTTAGTTTTTAATTTTTAATAATTCCAACAAAACAATTTTGGTTTTTGATTTTTTTTACGATAACACAAAGTTAATTTAAAGTGCGTGATGAGCAGAATGTATCCTGTTAACGATCCAAACACAACTGATATGTTGATAGATGAATTCTTAAGACTTCATAAGTTTATTTATATAGGTTATTATAATATGTAATAACACTTTCAAATAAACCAGTGTAATATTAATATAATCTACAAACTATCAAATTAAATACCTAGTAAAAGAGGTGGGCAAGTGAGTTTCGCTCTGCTGTGCAGTAAGTTACTAGTTTACAGATCTATGGTTACATGTGGGTCACTGTAATGGATTATAATAAAGTTGAATTCAATGATGTAATATCATTGTATAAGAAAAACGATTCTGAGTGAAGACAGCCAGTCAGTCAGCCTATATAGATATTACCTCATATGATATTACTAAGTATATTTAATGATATTATTGTGTATAAAGTAATCTATACATAACCTATTTACGTGGAGCCTTGTTTTAAATTTTCAATCCTTAGCTATAAAAATTGAACATTTTATAAATTTTTAACTACAAAATAATTATTAAATTTGATAAAATTTGTCAAAATTTGAACTAGAATGCTTATAATAAAAAATTGTGTCTGTGTATTTTTAATATTTTTCAAATGCTATTGTAACAATATATCAGAAGCCTTGTATAGTTGTATTCACGGTTCATTTTCACGCTTTTCTATCTAAGGATTGAAAATTTAAAATAAGGTTCCGCGTAAGTAGGTTCAATAACCAAAAAATCTTAAAAATACAAAAACAAAGTTTTTATGGTTATTTTATGTTAAAATTTGGAGGAAATTACATAGGTATTAAATAACCAAGAATAACGATTTTAGTTACCTATTTTGTTGTAATTTTATAATAGATATTAATTCAACTTACTGGCTACTGTATTAATAATATGTAAAAACAATATAAAATATTCAGTGTTCCATACTAATAAACCGTCACCGCTCAGAATCGTTTTTCGCATACAATAATATTATATCATTGATTTCAAATTTAATACTATCCATTATACAGTGACCCACTTGCGAGTTACGAGGTACCACTTACCCACTTTTTTTTCTATGAACGTCAATAAAAACGTCAACAAAGCATAATATTATATTCTTACAATGATATTTGAAAAATATTAAAAATACATTGGCACAATTTTTTTTTATAAGCATTTTAAGTTCGAAATTTGACAACATTTATCAAATTTAAAATGTAATAATTATTTTTTAGTTAAAAATTTATAAAATGTTCAACCTATGTAACTTAGAATTGAAAATTTAAAACAAGGTTTCACGTAAATAGGTAAATATATAAATTACTTTATTACAATAATATCATCAAATAAATAAATAAATATACTTAGTAATATCATAGGCTAACTAACCGTTTTCACTCAGAATCGTTTTCTTATAGAATGATATTATATAATTTGAATTTAAATTTAACACCATTCATTATAGTGACCCACTTATAACCTACTGTACAGCAGAGCGACATGCACTTACCCACTTTTTTGATTTTAAATTTGATAAATGTACTCAAAAATCGAACTTAAAATGCTTATAAAAACAATTGTGCGTACGTATTTTTAATTTTTTTCAACTTCTATTTAAGCAATACATCAGAAGCTTTGTATTAAATTGTGATGGTTTTTGACTCAAAAAATAAAAAACAAAAAAAACTTAAAAATTTAAATTTTAAATTGACCTTAAACTGCAGCTCAAAACAAGGCCAAATATTTTGAAAACTTTATCAAGTATAAGAATTGATAAAATAAACATATTATTAACATATCTAAATAGTGTCTACGGTTATTCGCTTTGCTACATGCCTACATGAGATATCGAGTGAATATCCAATGTTGTAAAAATTTGAACTTTAAAGTTTTTTTTACGGTATACCGTTTAGACGTTATTTCACGGTATACCGTTTAGATGGTAATTTACTAACTACAGTTTAAGAAAATAATTTCAAAATACCGGTGTACCGGTGTATACCGAAAATATCGTAAGCTCTACTATAATGTGTGACGCAGCCTGCAGCCAGGTCAGGTCATTTGAAGAACAACAACTTACTATTCTCCGTACCAAATAAGAGCGCACCGGGCGGCCACGGGCAAAACCGGTTTTGTTACGTAAATTTGGTGCGCTCTTATTTGGTACAGGGTATATCTGTGTCCAAAGAAAATTTCATAAAGAAACAATTGTTCTCCATTGTGTTGCACAAAAACAATTATGTAGGCATTAAACCAATAGAAATTATTTAGATAAGTGAGGGCATGTCGTTTTGAAAATTGTGATTTAGTAGTAAAACAATATTGTGGTTCTATTTTAAAAGGTTTAGATACTGATGTTGAAGAAAATAATGAGTTTAACTGTGTTGAGGCTGGTGGAATCTCAAATAACCTTAAAAGGCCATTTTGTTGTTAACCTTTTCATTTTTCATGAAGTATTTAAGTAAGTTTATAAACATTTCAAGCAAAACCCTCCAAAGTAAGTCTATAGCATTTGGTAAAACTTTGGAAATCATAAAAAGTGTTAATAAAACATTAGAGAACAAACGAAACGAACAATCATTTCAATGTTTGTGGGATCCATTAACAGAATTTTCTGAAAATGTTAAAGTTAATCTAAATATACCGTCCAATTAAAAAATAAAATAAATTTTTTTGAAAATACTTTACTAGGGATAGGATAGTATTATCTTATTTTTAATTTGTCAATACTTAACATAGAAAAGGATTTACTAAAGAATTTGAACAAAGGAAATATGCTAAACGACCTAACCTAACCACACACACTAATAAGTAATAACCATTTTATTACGACTAACAAATGCTATGGGCAGCGGTGACAAAATTGTATATTGCCTAAATATCGCCCCTTATTTCAAATTATCAGAGTGACAAAGCTGTGAAAGGAACGAACAATTTGATATATAAATTATAATTTACAATATAGAAAAATATATGATGACACTTAGGTACGTAATATACTAATACATAAATGATAAATACTAAATACTACCTAGGTAATTATATAAAATATAAATATTATACTGAATTTTTTAATTCTCAGTGAACCAGTGCAGTCACTAATACTATTAGAAGCCACTATAGTCAGAAGTCAGAATTCACGAAAGCAGTGTATAATAATATCGTATATAATATTATACTTATTACTTACATTAATTTGTTTTTATATTTCATCCATAAACGATAAACATAAACAATATATGCATTATATATATATAGTATATATATCGTTACACAAGCGTAATAAGTAATAACGTACCTACACAAAACCCGTATGCGATAGGTAGTCGATAATTACATAATTTAAATTCAAGTCACAATATTATAGGCTTCTATACTATAGAATCTATAGAACAGTAATATCCACAATAATATTTATTTCAGAAGGACGGTTATTATTATGTCAAATTTTATATTTTATATATTTTTTAAGAAAAGATTTCAATGATTTTATTTCCTAGTAGAATATATATAATATTGATAATTCAAACAAAATCAATCGATTATAGCTAGGTACACAATTTAAATAAAATTATTTGAATTTAAAATATAGATAAGTATGAATATAAAAATACTTTTCATTTTAAGTAAAATACAATAGTGTTTTAAATTTTAATATCTTCACTTCAATACTTTACAAACTTGCAGATAAATACCTATTGTTAAAATTTATAAATTTGGAATTCGGTAAAAAATACCTAAGATAAAAAGAACAAAATTAAATAATATTTAAGAAAACTTAAAAAATATATCGATAAAAAATGTATAAATGTGAAAATAATATTTCATAAAAAATTAAAATTTTTCTAAGTAATAAGTTCAAGATAAAAAGATCACTTTGTATAGGTACCTATATATAATATAATTTTTAAAAATATTGACATGAAATATAGTTCCTACAAATCTTTATATGGGTTGAAATGCATTTATTAGGTATGTTGTAATTAAGTTTAACTTGTGGGGATAAATGTATATAATATAGAGCAAAATAACTTTATTAGGTACCTACCTATTAGAAATTCTCTATGTAGATATTTTCATATTATTTATATGTTATTATCTATTTATCTGATTGAACAAAATGTATGTCTGTCACTCTGTCGAAAGTCACCATTATGGTAACATGTATTTCAAATTAATTTTTTTTTTATCCTGGTGTTAATTTTTAGAAATTAACATTTTTAAATCTAAAAAAGGTGAATGGTGGTGAAAAAAATGGGTTTTTAAGGATACATTTTATATTGTTAAATATAAGGGTAAAAAGTATTTTACTTGGGAAGTGTTCGACAAAAATATAACTAATTTATTAGATGGGGGTATCAATAATAATAATTATTATTTTTAATTTTATGCTAATAATGATTTATAATATAAATATGAAATTATAAAGATTTTAATTGTATTATGAATATTCTGAACGGAGCGATGAATGTATTGATTTTACATTATTTACAATTATGTGTTTTTTTTTTTCATTTTTTATGTCTGTGATTTTCAACTTCTGCAATACCTTGTTCAATGGGAAAGTGAATTTCGTTGGTGAATTCAGGAGGTCAACATTTAACATTCCTAGTAGTTTCCAAAAGCACCGGGAAAAAACATAATGAAAATTTAAAAAATGGGTATTTTTACGCAAAATGGGTTTTTGACAAAATTGATTTTGGTTTTTGGTTTAACTCTAAAACAAATGACAAAGATCCATGGAATTTTCACTGAATGTTTTTTATACCATTTCGTATACTTGATAAAATTTTCAAAATATTTTGAGTTGTTTACGGACATTATCTGCAGTTTCCAATTTTTTAATTTTTAGATTCTGAGTGGAACGATGAATGTATTGATTTTACAATGATGTGTGTTTTTTTATTTTTTTTATTTTTTTTGTGTGTGTACACGATAAGTAGTCGAAATAATGCTACGATTTTCAACTTCAGTATCTTGTTCGATCAGAAAGTGAATATCGTTGGTGCATTGAGGAGGTCAAAATTTAAATTTCCCAGTGGTTTACAAAAGCGCCGGGAAAAACAAAAGAAAAATTAAGGAAAAACGGGAATTTTTACGCAAAATCGATTTTTCACAAAATTGAATTTGGTTTTTGGTGTAACTTTAAAAAAAATTACCGTAGATACATGAAATTTTGACTGAATGTTTATCTTAGCATCTTCTATACACCATAACATTTTCAAAATATTTTGATGTATTTTGAGCTCTTTACGGACATTTTTATTTTCCATTTTTTTTTAGTTTTTTTTCTAAAAATATCAATAAAATTTTATTTGTTGGATAAAAAAGCTTGAAAATTTAATAGAAGGCTCCTAGTATATTGTTTCAAAGGCAAATGAAAAATATTTAAAATCGTTAGTCACAGTTTTTTTTTTTAAGCATTTAAAGTTCAAAAAATGACAAAAT
>NC_042493.1:42417700-42420113 GCF_005508785.2 Acyrthosiphon pisum | reverse complement strand
AAACGGTAATTTCACTCTTCACAGATTTCAAGATACAAGCTAATAACTAATAGCTATACTCATTGTATCCAATACCCACTCAATAATGTTTGGTTTAGTGAAATCTGTGTGAGTGTGTGTCGTATGACCAATAACTGAATGACAATGACTTATCAGTTATAAGTGTAATTACCCATATATCTATAAATAGTTTTCAATAATTCTTATTTATAATATTTCATAATATTATATTATAATAGTCGATTTCATATTGTTATATATTTCTTGTTTTGTTCAAATAAATCAAAGGAATCTAAATGTATACAAAATTATATTATTCTTGTATTACAAAAATATATAATTTCGAATATTACTATTACGATATTACTTTCATGTATATTATGTTTCACTCTGTATAGCCTGCGTAAAATAACGTGAACTAGTTGTAGCCGCTGTTAGGTTTAGACATTTATTAGGAATAATGTTGGTAATTTATCTTATACAAATATAGTGGTATTATTTAATATTTTTCTAAAGTAATCACACGGCGCGGCGTGTCACGGTGTACACTACGACACTCTACGAATAGACCAGTTCGCGTTACGCCGTTACCTGTAATATTATGTCCACTGCTCCTTGTATCTTAATTATAAAATTGTACAATTGCTTGTACATACTTAAAAACTACCAATGCTAGGGGGTACCCACCCCCTTAATTAGGTGTGGCAGCCGCCACACCTAACATATAGGTTCGGCGCCACTGCTACAAACCTAACCTTACAAGAAAATCCATAGAATAAAGTAAGGACATCTTGGGGAGTGTTTTAAATTTTATTTCGAAATGATGAAACCAAAACTGAACAAAAAATTGAAAAATTATAAAGCAGCGGTCACCGCAAACATGAATAATGTGTTAGTAACTATTACAAACAAAAATATCTGTCCAGCAGAAATTTCTATGGTAGGTATATCAAAGTATCAGGACTAACTTGAGGAGCCTTAAGAAACATTTTTGAAGTGTATCGGACCATTTATAAGTGAATTAGTTCAAACCACGCATTCGTTAGTCAAAATTATCTAATATAAGTATATAACCTATCAAATGCGTAGTTTCAAAAAATTTTATTTTGGCAGAAAAAAGTTGAGCAAGCTATTTAATTATGGTGCATTCTTACGTGTGAATCGTCTTTAAATAATTGGCTTGCAGAATTCAAAGTTAGTGTAGTAAAAAGCTTCAAACTATAAGTACGTCGTACGTTCTTGCATTAAGACCGCAGAATACAAAGAACGACCAAAATGTCAGCGAGAAAGAGTGTTAAGTGTGATAGTAATATAGTATACGTAGATAATTATTATCACGTCCATGAAGATAAGAGATTATCTTATAAACTCATAAACGGAGCATCCAGATAGGATGCGGGTTGGTAATGTGGTCATTCCTAGCATGCCAGCAGTGGTGTCATTCCTTGCAACCAAAAGCATTGTTATTAACACTTATCATATAATATAAAATATTATACAACTTTATATAATTTATTTATTTAATATTATATATTATTATACCATAATATTATAATTTATAATGTAGTATATCAAATGCTATAATACGCTAAGTATAAGCTATAAAGTATTAAAGTATTTAATTTATTAATTAAATTAATTATTTTGTTTAATTTATATCTTTTACTAGTAGTAGGTATTTACTATAAACATAGAACAATATAGAAGCGAAACTCGATCAGCTGATGGGTGAAGTGTTTACCTATGATCTGAAGTCCGAACAATGAAACTGTTTCCGTAACACTGACATGATGTTATACCCGTTTTGAAAAACCGTTTCCGCCTAATTGGCAGGGTATTCTGCGCGGGGTCGGGTTGTTTCCACTGTTTACTTTTATCATAGATTACGTTTGCCACGCCCCCCCCCCCCCCAGGAGACCGTGTTCAAGGCCACAATCACCCGATTCGGCCAATTCACGGAGTTTCATACCCCTGCTATAAATGCAGAATATTCTTTACCAAATGGTTTTAATCTGATGCTTAAATATCTATTTATTAATAAGGAAATGTAAATCATTTTATGGGGTCGTTCCAAAAATTGTGAAATCTTAGGTTTATCAATAGATAATTTTAAGGGGATTCCTTTAAAATGATTGGTGCAACGAATTTGTTAGTAGTTAATAGTGTTTATTTCTTTATACATTATTTTATTGAACAAAATAAAATACCAGACAATAGACATTTTGGTTAAATAACAAATGGACTGTATATTTTTGTTTCATGAGTGTCGTACCAATTAGCTGGTCCGATGACAAATGACTGTACAGATAACGATTTCTTATAAGATTATAGCGATATTATATATAAGTATATTATGGTGCTCACCGCGTAACACATAGGTGAATAGCTTCCAAAAGCATTAAAAAAACCAACA
>NC_042493.1:42414666-42415690 GCF_005508785.2 Acyrthosiphon pisum | reverse complement strand
TTTCGGGACTCGAACTTGCGCTTACAAATACTTACTAATGGACTACTAAGCAGGGGTGTAAAAAAAATTCGAAAAGTTGAAGTGACCCGGCTGGCTAAACTTTCAGGGACAACCCAAAAGTTGTTGACTTACAAATTCTGATTTTGTGCTTACAAATACTTACTAATGACTTACTAAAGGATAGTGTGTGCAGATGTTTGGATAATAAAGGTTATCCGGCTCCCGAGAAGTTAGCCGGATTTTAAACTTTTAAGGATAATCGGAAAGTTGTATACTTACTAATTCTGATTTTGTGCTTACAAATACTTACTAATGACTTACTAAAGGATGGCCAAGCATGAGTTGTGTGTGGTAAAGTTGGTGGCTAACTTCACGGACATTTTAATCAACCCTAAATTTTGATATACTTGTAGTAAGTTTTAATTAATTTTTGATTTAACTACAGCTCGTCCCGTCTAAATATTAACCTAATTACGCGCACGTGTAGCGGTGGAATCCTGTCCCGTTTCTGTAATAGTTTATATTTTTTCATCATTTTGTTACCAAAGATAGGGTTTAATCAACCCTAAATTTTGAAATACGTTTAATAAGTATTAGTTCATTTTTGAGTTAATTACAGCTCGTCCCGTCTAAATATTGACCTAATTACGCGCACGTGTAGCGGTGGAATCCTGTCCCGTTTCTGTAATAGTTTATATTTTTTCATCATTTTGTTACCAAAGATAGGGTTTAATCAACCCTAAATTTTGAAATACGTTTCATAAGTCTTAGTTCATTTTTGAATTAACTACAGCTCGTCCCGTCTACAATTTGGACTATATTTCAGCACCTGTGGCGGTGGAATCCCGTCCCGTTTCTCCAATACTTAATATTTTTTCACCATTTTTTTACCAAAAGATAGGGTTTAATATACTTAAATTTTTGAAATACGTTTAATAAGTATTAGTTCATTTTTGAATTAACTACAGCTCGTCCCGTCTACAATTTGGACTATATTTCAGCACCTGTGGCGGTGGAATCCCGT
>NC_042493.1:42408940-42414566 GCF_005508785.2 Acyrthosiphon pisum | reverse complement strand
TAATTTTTTAGAATAATTTTTCGGTTAAAATGAAGATAGGAGAAGACAAATAATAAGATCTTACGAATAATTAATAATAATAAAAATATTTATCATAATTATTAATTATAATAACAAAACAAATTTTTTCAATGTTAAAATTAATTTTGAAGATCATTTAAAAAAAAATGTATATTGTAAGTGCGTTAAATTTTATTTTTTTAAGGTATTTTTCTTTTTTTTAACAACATTTAAATCCGTATTCTACTTATAAGATATTATGTTCATTATTACAAGCCCTAGACGCCACTCCGAATTGTCTCAGTTTTACAAACATACGACATATCAAATTTTTGTTCACATGTTACAATTTTGGAATATGTATTATTAACACAAAATTGTAATGGATGAACACAAATTTGATTTTAAATGGAAAATTTAACTTCAGACATCCTACATAGTGTATATTTTTAATTTTGACTAGAAAAGGTGCATTTTATAATACCCTCTTTAAAACAGTTAAATATTTTCATTTTATCCTAATGAAGTAATTTTTTATAGATTTGTTTAGGAAATAATTCAAAGAATCACAATTATATAGCCAAATGTTTAATTGCTTGTCTTAATTAATAGGTATTAGTTTCACTGTTATTTATTTTTTTTTTAAATAATTTAAACATCAATAATAATTATTGGAATCAAAATTTTACCTAATATTAGTTGTATGATATAATATAAAGTACTTTAAAAAAATAAATTATTAACAAAATATGAATTATAAAACTAACAGTTACCCACTATTTTTATAATATATAACAGTTAAGAGGTACCATTTAATATGAAAATTATGTAAATTATTATAACACCTAATACCAGTCGATTACAACATAAATAAATATAAACTTTTCTCATATTTAATATTTATACATACTGGATTTAAGCTGTTGCATTGATCTATAGGATTCTTGCTGTCATTTTTCAGTTCATCAAACGCAATCACCTACAGCCAAAATAATTTCAGTTAAAAGAGAAAAAAAAAAAAGTATTAATAATATTAATCAACTATAGTATCTATTTACTATAATTAATTTGATACGTATACATAATATGATATGAGAATAACATGGTAAACTACTTAATTAACCAGGTAATATCGGTAAAAAACTTATAAAAATAGATAATCTTATGTATGGACCTACATAGTACCTACATACTACATAATAATATAGGTACCTATTATTCTAGTTAGTAAATACTAAACATCTATAATACACCTATAAGTTTTAATTATTATGACTAATACCTAAGAGGAAAAATTTAAAATTATATATAGGTAAAATTTTCATAATCCAGATTATATAGGTATATAAGTAATGTATAAGTATGTGTGTGTGGTGACACCCATAGATATATACAACAACTAGATAGCCGTCTTTTACAAAATAATATTATCACAGTATATATTATGTATATATGTATATAAATCAATGTAAAATAAATGTAAACATAGCCTGCTTTATAAATGGAGGCCGATTTCAACATTGGTCACAATTTAGTATAAAGACAGCTATCTAGTTGTTGTATATATCTATGGTGACATCCTTCCCAGAATTAGTGAACAATTACATACCGGGCTTAACAATTTGATTGGCCCTAGGTACCTAACTTAACCCTCTCCTTCACATCTTACTATGTGTTGAGTGTATTATTCTAAACAACAATTAAAAAAAGCTGACAAGAAATATTAATAAATTATATAAGTTTGGTGAAAACACGTAATTATATATAATATTAAAGTTCTTTATTAAACACATCAAAAAATCATAATAGTTTTCATTATAATAATTTAATATTTAACCTTATTATGCAGTAGTTTTGTATAATAATTTAATTTTTTTTACTACATACCTAATCCTAACATAAATATATATTATATTATGTATATTGTATAATAATATGATAAATAATATAACAAATTACGATCAATATACTAATTGTCAAACCAAGGTATATATTAGATTCAGCTTTAAACAATGATTTAATAACCACTAAATAAGAAAAAAATTGTAAGGACAGAACTGATGCATAGACATAAATACATAACGGGCATAATCTAAGGTCTAAACAAAGCATAATAATTCGTTAACTATGCTTCATGTCCGTAGTAACATATTACTTTAATACAACATTTAAAACTTTGAAATTTAAATAAATACCATATTTTATACAGGGTAGCTATTTTTCTTTTCATTTTTTGTCGCATAACTAGGCCTATATATTATAGTGTGACTGATTACTTACCCTGTCAGATAATACACGTTTTAAAAAAAATTGAGTTCTCAACTCCATAATACGACTATACGAGTGAATAGAGCAAACATTACCTGACGTAATAATATAATTAGACAAATATCACGAACCGTTCACAGTGTCTTACTCAAAACTATATTGTACACAATGCGATTCAATATGCTTAAGTAATTTTCACATACGGCATATCTACGCACGTCGCCCATAGTGACCAACGTTCAATCGAATTATCATCCAGACCTGGCAGTTCGGCGGTATCTAGAGTAGAGGCCATGGCCTAGAGTTGTAGGTATTATAGGTACTCACGTGAAACACAGAGAAAAACAACAGAAAAGCGTCGGTTATCATGGCCACGATGTAGGTGCACGCCGGGAAATTGAAAGCCATGGCCGTCGGCGGACGTTCTCGTTGTGCGTACAGCTGCTCTCGGGAGTCGTCAACGTCCGTAAAGTGGGTGAGAGCTGGGAAGTAAGTTATACCGAACGTCCGGCAATCGAAAGAACCAAACGAGCGTACGGACGGCGAATGAAGTAAAGAAACAGATCAATACCAAACACGGAGCGTTGAAACGGCAAGCGCGTCGAAGGTGTTAACCGCCGGCAATGACTCGAGTGTTTGAGTTCGATGATTGTTGAATGATATAAGCTATTGACCATGGTCGTTGATAGAAATGAATAGGTATGCCAGCAACTTCGACATGGATTCTTATCACTAACTTTTGTTGACATCCTTTAAATTAACTGATAATCGATCAACCGGTACTACCACGATTGTATATCCACAACCGCGATTACTGTACTGTTCAAATTTTTAACTGTTACGAGCACGGTCTTAGAATATTTATATTGTGGACTTCGTATAGAAATTGTATTAGTATAACCATTGATTATACATAGTCAAATATATTTATTATATATAATTAAAATAATAATAATAAATAATAATAATTTATTTATTATATTTAATATATATATGTATATATTTATACTATGTATAATCAATGGTATAACATATTATTAGGGCTGGGATTTTAATGCCCTAAAAAATTTCAAAAAATGCCCTTAAAAAAATGCAAAAATGAATTAAAAAACTCAAAAAATGCATTTAAATTATATTTACCTAATATAGCTTAGAAATTAGAAAAAAAATTTTAAATTATACTACAGTAATGTATTTTTTTTTATTTATTGTTTTCTTATCATTCATTTAAAAATAATAATTTTAAAAAAAAATTTAATATTTTAACTTGTTTTTGTTAGTTGTTATTAATACTAACCTGAACAAAATCGCTATTGCACTGTATAATATATGATATGCCTAGCTATATATGATAAAATTGTTATCGACGATAACTTATACCTATGTATGTATGTAAGTAGTATATATTTGTATGTTCACAGCCAGCTTTTCCACGGTAATTTTTTTTTTTCAAGGGGGAATGTCCCCCTTGGAGACTTTTATTTTACCGTGTAACACATTTCACACTGATTGTCTACGAAATTCTACCTCGTAAAATATTTAACGTAATCAAATTTTTAGGAAATCTTAAAACTGAAAAAATTATTTCAAGTAAAAACACAAATTATTAAATAATATTTTTTTTTTTTATTGTTATAAATTAATTCTTAATTATATTTACACAAGTTTTCTTACTTCTCTAGTAAAAGGTACATATTCTACAATACGATCATGAATTAATAAACAGTAAGCAGTCACACCTGTAAGCGATTCTGAAGCTTCAATTTCCAATTGAACATCCACTGCTGAGGCTGTAGCTGAATCGTTCTGTTTTGAAGTGTCGATAACTATAATTGGTGCGTTTGCTAGAAAAGTAGATGGACTCAATATCGGGTTACGAATACTTTTTTCATAGTACGATTCTTGAAACGATGTATACATATTATATAATAAAGTGAAATTATTTTTAGAAAAATCTAAATTCAAATTATCGTATGGATAAGCTATCGAGTTTAGAAATACTTTAACGTTTGTTAGATTACAATGGTCAAATATACTACAATCTTTCGCTAACAAATTTTTACGTCCTTTTTGTAAACCAATTATGATAAATCGTGGTTTTTCTAATTTTGAAGCAGTTTTTAAATTCCATACAACTTTTTTAGTGGTTCCGAGTTCAGGATATTCAAAAGTTTCAAAAGATCTAAAAGGGATAAATAGACTTTTTTCTTTTTCTATAAGTTTCAATAATTTTAACCTTTCTTCATCGTCAACATTGATATGTGGGACCTTCCAGACTATTTTGTTTAAAACGACTTTACCTTCAGTAGCAGTTGCACCAGTTTTACAACTTAAAGCATTTAAATCGCTATGACTTCGAGTTAATATTAATTCCAATCTAGAATTCACCAATATTCTTTTATAGTCTTCAAACAAACCTAACCAATATTTCAATGGAATGCAAGCACTAAATTCACCTTTCTCATTTTCCGATTGCGTTGCGTTTTTAAAATTCCAACCAGAATTTTCATAACAATTATAGTTGTCTGGTGTACAGAATAAGTAACCTTTCAACGAGCTAGTGATTCCAAGAGCACGTGTGCTATCTACTTCTATCCCATTGATTTCCAATCGTATTTGTTCGAAGAGGAAAGAGTAACCGTTATTAGATAGTTTCACTTTGGTAGCATCAGTTATTGTTCCTTCCAAAAAAATAAAGCTTTCGTGTAGATATGGGTAGACATCCGTTTGCTGGATTGATATACGTATTTCATCATTATTATTAAATGATGTAGTATACGGTGTGTATGAATGATATTCAATTTTCGTAATTTTAGAATCCGTTTCGTACTGTGAAGTTATATCTAAAATATCACTCTCAGGCATTCTGCTTTAATTGATAACCCAGAGCTTGTAAAATTTTTTTATTTTTTACCGTTAATTTTTTTATCTTATTTGATGTTGCTGGTAGCACTTTAGTCTTATGACTAGTTGTGCTGATCCGAAGTAGCGGGTTTATATTGAATTTCAGTCCCATCTCAAGACCCGTAACGTTTAATATGTAACACGATTGTCAATGCCTCACCAAAATTATCAATCGGATTATGATCTTGATCAACTAATTGAACGGTTATCGAATCAATATTTGTTTTATTCAATTTGTAATATATTAAATTTGACGGTGACTGAATTACTTTCGACCCTGTCCTTTCACTCGGGAAAAACTCATAAATCGAATGACTTTGAAGATGGTTGTTGAATGATCCTTGAGCTATATTGCACATTACTTTTATAGAATTAATTGTGTTTAAATTTACAGCTTTTTCCGATCGAAGAATTTCATAGTATGGCTTATATACTCGTTTTTCAAACCGAATAC
>NC_042493.1:42385172-42408840 GCF_005508785.2 Acyrthosiphon pisum | reverse complement strand
GCTTATTATATAATATATTATTGTCGACGAAAACTTTGTTTCAAGACGCGGGCTATGGCCTATGTTCAACTGTGTTACAAGATAAGATTACAAGCTATTATAGTAGGAACATTATATTATTAATAAAATAAAACAATTATTAATGTTGTATTTTAAATTTTACCAAGTCTATTGCATAGGTACAACGCTATACATTTATTGTAATCATAGAGAGGTAGCTTAAATTATATTAAACAAAATATATAGGTAGGTAGGCACCAGGTATATTTTTGGATAGCAATGACCCGATGACTCTGATGTATTTTATCTGACGTCAATGGACTAATGTCTAACCTATTACCACTGAACAATATTATTACTCTTTAACAATATCATTACACGTATCGGTGATGATAATAATAATAATAATGTTCTTCGGTACGGAGCCGTAATTTTTGTACATGCGCGTCTCCGGCGGGCGAGTGGACTCACACGCCGCGACACCTGGCGGACAACAGTGGTACCGACGACCGATGGGCGGGCGGGGAGCACTTTCCGGCGGACGCGAAACGACTCCATCGGCTTTGTGCGTCGGTGGGAAGGCGGACGGGGCGGCGAGCGGTGCGCAACGGTCGCGCGGAACGTTCCGTGCGCCCGTATCCCGACGCACGGGCGAACGGTCGCATCGGTCGATCGGCGAACGGTGGGTGCTGTTTTTTTTCCCACATTACGTTTTTCTCTTTCACCCCCGTTTCGCTTCTGTCTGGCGAGTGGCGACTACCACTACTACTAATCAAACGATTGATTCCGTGTGGCTGTGTGCGCGTTCCCGTACGTTAACGCCTGTCCCGCGCGCGCGTGTGTGAGTGTGTGTGCGTGAGCGTTTGAGTGCGTGTGCGTGTGTGACGTGTATTTGCCTGTGCGTGTGCGTGAACGGTACTGTGCATATACTTTGTTTATACTTCATATATATACACAATATATGTTATATATGTGCACATACCTGCGTCCCGCACATATGTAATTATATAAATACATATAAATCAGTATACATATATACTTATAAGTTATATTATTACCTACATATTATAATATTATTATGTATATACACGTACACCATAAATCGAATGCGTACATGTAACAACATAATAATAAAATAATATTTTTGTGTACATTATCGCGTGTCTATTATAATATTAATTATAATAATAAACAATATTATGCGTCTCGTGTCGTAATTGTCTCGTCGTAGTGAGTTTTTTTTTTAGATTTTATTTTTATTTCGTTCCATTTGTTTGTTCTCTCTTCTCCGTTATTGTTGTTTTGGTGATAATAATAATAATAGTAATAACAATAATAGTAATAATAATATGAACGGCGTCTGCGATTGGTCGCGACTGCAGTTTTCCAGTACTGGTTCCGCGTCCGTCCGTCAACACAGAAGCAGCAGCAGCCGCCGCCGGAACCAACGACTACGAAGCGTGCCATCACCGCAACAGTGACGACATCGGCGATAACGACAGTGGCGGCGGCGACGACGACGACGACGACCACGACCGCGGTATTCTCAAGAGACTCGCGGAAAACACAAACCGAACGTCGGAGGCCGTAAGGGGACGGCGGTACCGCGGGTTTTCGCGTGTGATGAAGGTAACGTTCACGACGGTCAGTCGCCCGCAACACGAACCGTCCGTGGTAGTACGACCGCTGCGCCAACAGCAACGACAAAGAAGACGACCACTGCTGAAACCGCGGACGCGCGACGCACCTTCCGCCGTCGGATGCCATCTTCGCACTCGGTAGTGACAAACACCGTCTGCCACCCCCGATAAAAGTCTGCATATTATTTTCGTTTAATGTACAGATCGACGCACAACAACAGCAACCTGTGAGTAAAAAACGTCGTTCGCGTCGATAATATATTTATTCTTAATTATTCTACGGTGGTCCTGTTCCTATTATGATTAATTTTTTATCGTCCGTCGTCGGCAAATAACGTCAACAATGACGTCGCGTGCGTGCGTGCGCGCGCTCACGATCGTGAGTGACACTGACTAGGTTTTCTGCGATAGTGATCGCGCGCCAGTTCGGTTTAATAAATATTATTGTTAGGTAGTTCTAATACTATCGTTGTTACGGTTTCGTTTTCGTGATACATGTATGTCAACCAAAGGGCTCTTGACGTATCCGTCAGTAGTAACGAATCATCTTGACATTTTAATATTGTCTCGCATATATTCGCATTGGCGATCAATGGACAGCACGTCAACATCGAATAACATTCGGTATGTTAGATATGTTCTGTGTCCTAGGGATAGAATCCTATGTTTCTAGAGCGGTGTTACTATCTGACTTTGAACATAGCTACGGGAGTATCAATGTACATTGGGCATTCCTTATTAGTTATTGATATATTCTTTGTTTTTGTTTATGGAGACTAAATGAAGTACGTTAAGTTAAAAAAATAAATAGGTATTTTATCTAATAAGATAACAGCATCCATTAAGCAGCATATTTTAACTTTGTAGTTTAACTTACTACTAATTCACTATTTCTTATACTAATTTTATTAGGTAATAATATGTACACATAATAACTTAATGAGAAATTATTTCAGATTTGAGTTACCATTGCATTAGGAAGTAGCAATTATCAACAATCTACGTAGTACAAATATTTAGATAAGACGGTAGATAAAAATAATGTGTTTCAAATATGAATATTTATAATTATTATTTTTTAATTTTTAGGGTTCCGTACGGTAAAATGGGACCCTATTACTAAGGCTCCGCTGTCTGTTCGTCCGTCCGTACGTCCTGCTGCCATCAAGCTGTATCTCATGAAACATGAAAGTTAGAAAGTTGAAATTTTCACAGATTATTTATTTCTGTTGCCGCTATAACAAGAAATACTATAAATTCTAGAATATATTATATAAGCAGTTTTGCCAATATGTTTATAGCTGATGATGGTACGGAACCCTTCGTGCACGAGTCCGACTCGTTTATTTTATATAATTTTTCAACAAGTACTTAAATTTTTTTTTCTGTTTTACTCGGTCATAGGTAGGTACTTAACATTTGAAACGTGCAATCATTTAAGTACTCATCAAAATATTTTCTTAACGACCTTTATCAGAGTATCTCATTATTACTACTCATTTAAACTACTATTATTTTTACTACTTTTTGTAAAATAATATAAGAATGTTATAAAATAATGTAGGTAAAATAAGGATCTCTGATTAAAAGAATAGAATAATGAGACATTATTTAATTATATTTTAATAAATTAATGTAACAATTTTCTCTTTTTATGGAAACTCTTATATTAAACTCTTTATAAGTGAATATAATTGAATACAATAGCTAATACAATGTTCTCCTTCTAACTTTTAACATGATATAATATAAATTTACTACCTACAGCAAAGACAGTTTATCAAAAATTATAAAATAAATAAAACAGTTGCTATAATGTATAATGTTACACAGGTACCTATTGTTGATAAATTATGACTTAACAATTAAACTTATTCTACCCTGCTAAGAAAGAGGGCTGAAACGAAAATAATTTTAAAATGAGTTAGATACGGCATCTGATAGGTTTATCAGCTTTACACAGTGTATAAAAAATACCCCTGAAATTAAATTGAATAGGCTATAAACTCAATTATCATTCTTTGAAAATGGTGTAGGTAACAAAAAAAATTAGAAGTACGTAGCAAGAACGGTGCATTTTACACTTACTAAGCTTAAACATTAAACACCCTTAATATGTTTATAGATATGGCGTTTGCGCATAACACCATCTTCTATCCGAGTTACGGCATTATTACCTAACATATTAATAGTTTCTAAATTGTTATCTTCATTATTATTTGGAAAGTTTATTATTTTATTATGGTCAATATATTAAGATAAAATAATAATTTGACTTTTGTTCTGGTTATTATTTGTCTGTATTATATTAGTAAAATTTACTTACAGTGTTTATGTTTAGTAAATAAAAGTATAAACCGCTTATATTGGTAAGTTATAACATAAATTTAACTTTTATTCTTATAATTAGCAAATAATACTTTTAAATCATATTTCATTACATTCTTCGTCTAAAAAACTATAAAGGTGAATATGTTTTATACTAAATCAAATAAACTAACAAATAATAAATGCGGGATAAATGTGTACTTTAAAAATACAAAACTACATTATTCTCAAGACTAATATATTGGTTTTTACGGTACTTTTGCTTAGTAGTTAATTGAAATATTTTAACTTTACAAAAGTCTAAAAGTGAAAATAGTTTTAAAATTTAAGGTAGTTATGGAACTAGAACTTAAAAATAATATTCCAAACTTTAACTGGGAAACTTGAATGAATTACTGGATAATTCATATATATTTAGAGACAATGAAAATTAATCGCGGACGATTTGTCTCCGTCGTCAAAGAAAAAAACAGTCTATAGACGTTTTGCCCTGTTAATTATTAAGATATGTCGTTTGGTCCCTCGGTATTTTAAATCACCAAATTTAAATCTCTAGGTATTTTTTTTTAATTTTAAAATTTCAATTCTTTTTATATAACGTAAAATGTCAGTATAATTTGTATTAAAAATATAAAATAAATTATTACCTATAATTTAATTTTTATTATCAAATTTAATTTTTAAATAATATAAGTATACTAGGTATTGCTAAATAAGTAATAATGTCTTATAACTCCTGGAAGCTAAATGTCCAACTTAATGATTGACGAGGACGGATTGTTTGTGTACCAAGTTATAATTATAAAAATAATAAATAGTTCATAACAAGGCCGTATCTAGACATTTTTTTTTGTGAATGGGGGGGGTCTAAACCATGTATATTGTGATTTTATTGAACTTAGGTTTTGATTATTGGTTAAAAATAAGTCATCTTAAAGAAATTTCAGATCCCCTGGACCCCCCACAGATGGCCTTGGTTCATAACAATGTCTGTGTAGCATTATTCTTAAAAAAAATTACCTATGTATAACACTACAACTAGAATATAAAACACAATTATGAACATTTTTTTATATACCATTTTTTAGTTATAATTAGATAAGTATTTACATTTATGTGGTATATATATTTTAATTAATGTTTATAAACTTTTATAATACTAACAACAAAAATTTTGCGTCCCATACCTTCCTTTGATGTTCTAATACTGTATAGGCTTTACACAATATTCAATACAGGCTACTTTGAGTACCTATTCATTATTTTCAGTAATAAGGTAGGTAGGTTACCTTTGAGATTCTAATTATTTTTAACAGGATGAAATAAATTTTAGTTTTTAATTTACTTCACAATTGGTACATAGCATTTATATATAAACAATTTAGTAGGCTTAAAATAAAAATAACAATGTTCATAATATGTAATACAATTGACAACCTAAAAATATATATATTGTTTTTCCAAACAAATAAGATTGCTGAATATGCAAAATATTTACACTACCTACTTACTCTAGGACCATATAAAAATAAATAGCTCCTTGTGTGCCAAATCGTATAATATAATCATATTTACAATCTAATTTTTATAGAATTTAAAAATGCATTGGACATAACCAATAAGTGCTAAAGAGTAATACAATTTAATGTACTGTATTTTACTTGAACTTGTCTGTTTTGTAGTTTATTTTTATTTTGAATATTGAACTATAATTTGTATTATATTTTATACAAATAAGGTAATATTAAGAGGGCGTCGCACCTGCATCTCTTTGTCTCCGTCTTAAACACTTGACGTGGGAATGAACTGACAGTCATAACTAAGAAACAATATTATCACCACGTATAAAGGAGAACTTTGGCTTTGCACAGCCAAAGTTTTCTTTTTTATGTGGTGAACATTTTGTTTCTTAGTTATGACTGTAGCGTTCAAGGTTCTTTCCTATGCAAAACAGTTTTTGCTATGTTGTACATTTGTAAGACCGAGAGACACGTCATGAAGGTGCTATGTACTCTTAATAGTTCATTTTTGGATCACTGCAGTTAGTGGGATAGTAAAAATATGTCGGTAGGCTAGATGTGGCCAGCAGGCCATAATTTGAGAATCTAGCAATATTCTATAATGTCTATAGTGGTCATGATAATAATATTCAAGTATTTTGGTCTAAAAATATCTTGGTACTTATATTACAGCTGTATACTTGTGGAGTTCCGGCAATACAGTAATTGTGTGATAGGGGTTTGGGTATTTGGCATTTCATGGAAAAAAATTTGATACTCCACCTTTTTGTTTATTATTAATATTTTTTTTATACTAAATTGACCAAAACCATTGCTGAAACTCCATTAATTATGAATTTTTAATTATTTAAAATAATTATGTACCTACATACCTATTATAAACCTATGCTTATGTTTTTTTTTATTAATAAATATTTTATTTATTCCTCCTCCTTCCACAAATATAATGTTTAACTAATTTAGTTTAGAATACTTAATACCCATACATATTATATGGTATTTAATTCACAAATTAAGTTATAAATGTATTATGTTCAGAAGTAATATATGCCTAATATATTCCACATTTAAGATGCCAGTTTCATTAATTTAAAGTAACTATAAATTAACTATAACTATAAATATTTTGTAAGTACACTTCTTGCAGTTTTATAGATATATATATATATAGAATCTTTTTTTCATTTATTGAGATAAATAGAACATATTATCTTAACATTGTGTATTTATTTAAAAATTCACATTTTATTTAGGTATAAATTCTACGTATTTAATACTTTTATTATATTTATTTGAATTAAATTAGGTACCTATGCTATACATTTAAGTCTTAATTAAATATAGAAAAATCTGTTTTTCTGTAGGTTTATTTTTTATTGGCTCCTGGAAAGCTGGGTGGGAACAGTTCTTCTAGGGTCGTCGGTTCAAAAGTGAAGAAAGGTATATTTTTTTTTATTAAAAATATTTTTTTTTTTTATTGGTACATGATATTACATTTTAAAATGATTTTTATTTATTCATGTTTGCTTTCAAATTGTATTGACACTAAACTAGAACAGTTAAGTAGGTACTTCATACATTTATTCATAGTCTTTAAATGCAAAAATAAAACAATGTAAGAAATAAATATTCATTATTAATGCTGGTTAATAACATTCAATTTTATTATTTCATGATGTATTATTCAAGACGTTTCCTAGTGTAAATAGTTGAGCATAATCTTATGGTTTATCAAACAACATTTAAAGAGTAGGTAACAAAATAATATTGTTCAATTTCATAAGATTAAAATTTTTTTATGTTTATTTATCTAGTTTTTTTTCAACTTTGAAAAACTGACATTTTACTGAAAACTTTAAACAATAAATATTTTTAGTAATAATAAATATAATATTGTAGTAATTAAAATAATGTAAAGTTGTAATAAGTGAACTTATATAGTTAGTTATATAATATAATCACAAAAGTTTTTTATCCATAATAACCTCGATAATAACTAATTCAAAAAATTTTATAGAGTTGTTCTACAATTTAAACAATTATTGTATTTGTGATATGCTATACATTTTGAAGTATTTTAAATTATTGTTTTACATACTATAAATTCCTTACAATTAATTAAATTATTATTTTTTTTTTAAATTAATGAGTAAATAATTGGTATAATTAATTAAATGGTTTATTTATTATTTTGCTTGAAAGCAAATTGTATTTGAAATATTTGTGTTAGTATTTGGGTATACAGTTGAATATAAAATACGTATATGGTTAACATTTTACCTACCAGAATTATTGTACTGTTGTTTTATTTATTGAATTACCTACTGCTTTTTTTTTAAGTTGCTTTTATATTTTTATTATTTATTAAATATTAACATTTTATTTAACCTAATATTATAAAGCCTTAAATATCTAATAAGAAATCTTCAAATTATTAGTTAACATTAAACAAAACATACATATAAGTTATTTATAATTTAAACTGAGAAATCAAACATTATATTTTAATTGTTAAAATTAATACTTTAAAATTTTTCAGGCAATATGACTTGAAAGTAGGGTACAACGATGGTCATCAAAGGACCATAGCAATGAACGGGGAAATTCCTAGTGTACCTATAACAACCCTGGCTGGCATTTCAAGTTTAACAGATTGTAAGTATTAAATTAGATGGATTTTCTTCTTATTAACTTGTATTAGGTCAGTTAGCCACTTAACGTAAATTAAGTAAGGCCTAAAAAAAAAAAAATGTTTATCATTTTTTATTTTGTACTATCTAGAAATGATATTGTTTTTTATATGAATTTATCGAAAATATTGATACAATAATTGATGCGTTGATTTTAAGGTAACTAATATGTTACAACTATTCTAACTGTATGTGGTTTGTTTAACTGAGAATGATAAGAGTAATTTATTCAATACTTAGTGTGCATTTATTAGTTCTATATCAGTTAAATTTGGAGGTATACAGATAGAGTAACTTTGATATAAAGTTAAAAAGGATAAATTTAATATGAAATAAATTACTTTTATATTTTTAAATTATATAAGTTCTTTTGGTTGAAATTTAGTGAAGTGTAGGTGTAGAATGTAGGTATTAGAATAAAAAAAAATACTAGGATTATAATAAAAACTTTAGTAAATTAATAAAATATTGTTAATAGTTATTTACAATACTATTTAAACACTAACTGAGCTATTTCCGTGGCTGAACAAATCATGACAGAATGATTAGTTGTATCGAGTATCTTAGTCACACAAGTCTCTATTTTATAACAAGCTTATTGATGTCATCATCAACTTATGTTTTTATTAATTATTGGAAAGTAAATTATATTCATACACATGCCCCGTATATAATGTACATTGTTATTATTATTTATTAATCTGTACTTATACTTTTATCAATTCTATACCATAATAATAAAGGTGTTTATAAAATTGACAATCTCTCGAGGATTTTTCTAGTCTATAACATCAGTTTTATTTGAGTTTTAAAGCGAGTTATGAGCATTTTAAAATGTACCAATAATTTACTATTTATAAACGCTTATAACTTGCTTTAAAATTTAAATATAAACAAAAACCTATGTCATCGACCAGATTATATTCTTACTTCTAAATTTGGTAATTCTATATTCAATATTTATTTATCAACCAGAACATACAATTTGCTATGTTTTACGTTTCTAAGACGGAGAAAACGCATGTGGGTATGGCGTTCTCTTAAACAATAATATATAAATAAAATCAGTTAATTTAATTAATTTATAATACATAAATATTTTAACATAAATAAAATTGTAGTTCAACCTAAAATTTTTAGAAATATGTTTCTTCAAAGGACAAAATACAAATTAATAATATTTATTATATCTTAAAAGTTCAGTACATTTATGAAACTTTTAGAATTGTTTTCAATAGAAATTTTACTTAGATGCTCATGCTGATGCTAACGAGTCTTATCATTTAATTTTTCGAACGTTTATATAGTATACTTTATTTTTATTTAAAAAAATGTACATAATATTATGTGTAATAGGTATATAATATTTTATAAGAAAATAAAATAATTATTTTATTATGTAAAAAAAATATATTTATATTTAATACTTATTCAAAATTTTGATTAATTTACAGTGTTACCTGAAATGCCACTGCCTTCACCTATGCCTCAAACATTAGGTAATAAATCTTTACTATTTCATCCCCGTGTAGCCGAAGAAGCAGATATTTTACTTAGCCTTCGAGATGATGCTTTGGTACCACAACTAATTCAGTCGTTAATAAATACTTCATCAGACCATATGTAAGTATTAGATATTATGTATTAGCACATAGTAATTATATTATATTAATGATGTTTTCTATTTTTTTTAGACAATTAAAAGACAAATATATGTACACAGAACATTATAACAATCAACAAAACATACCTGAACTCCTTAAAGCAATATTACATCAAAATGCTAACGTATTTAAAGGACCACCGCCAATATTTCAACAACAGCAAGGTAATAATTTATATATATTTATTTATTATTATTTATTTAGATAAAATATCATAATTTTTTTGTTTTACTAAAATAATACATTGTTCTATACATTTTATTTTGTTTTTTAAATTATTTTATCTAAATCATTTAATTATTTTCTTTTGAATACTATTAATTCTTTTAAATAAATGTTCAGTTATGAATATTTTTAGTTGTTGTTAATTCCTTGCCATTGGAAATGTCCAGATCTCTGATTTTAAATGAAATTAAGACTCATTTTTATTTGGTGAGGGAGCTGATTTCGTATAAAATACTTTCCAAAACATGATTGTTCATCAGGTCTAAATATTTGTAAAAATGCCTGTGTTTTTCTGGAATAGTTAAAATTTGTAATTAAAATAAATCTTATACTTAACATTCATCATAAAACTCCTTGAAAACCGGTAATATTAGATTTGATGATTTCAGATAGTATTTGAATTATTTTGCAACTATATTTTAAGACTTCCAATTTTTAATAAATATTTTATTCTAACATCTGATACTATTGTATTCATGTACAAAAATTCTTTTGTATCTTATTAATTATATTAATTACAGAGTATATAGTCTTTTACATTGCAAATAATTAAAAGTAAACCTATAGGTATGGTTTCCCTGAAGTGTCAAACATTAGAACACCCTCTTATTAAGTTAATGTCCGGACTGGATGCTAGGAAAACGTACCTTAAATATTACGTATTGTAATAAAATATATATTATGACTACAAAGAAATCAATTTTTTTTAATAATAAGTAGAAACCCGATTTTATGCATCTGCGGGTTTTTATAACTGTCCAAAAAGTAGCTGATAAGCTACAAGTTAGAATTATATAGTCATATTTTTTAAATTTAATTTATTCAAATCTAAATTGTAATTTTTCTTTATCAGAGAAAGAAAAAAATATTGAAACCAAAACTGTACATGAACTCAATGACATTAATAGTTTTGAAACAGCATTGATCGATCAACATGATTTGTCACATAATGAACTACTACAGCAATCTGAGATTTTAAACGAACTTCCTCCTCAACAACAACCTGTAATAGTTCGAACACCTCCTGCAAAATTATCCAGATTGATGTTAGACGATGAAGATGGTAAATTAATTTTTATCTTTTACTTTTTCTTAGTAATTGAGTTTATTTTTTTTATACAGATAAAATATTAGGAGATGTTGAGATTACAGAAAATGATAAAATAAATGTTCAAAACTTGGAACGTCAATTTTCTCAAATAACAAATAATTACGATGTTTTCTTAAATCAACCAACAATTTCATTAACTCGAATTGATCTGAGTCAACATGGTATTTATTTTCATGCTGTAAATAAAGGCAATTGTTACCTAAATTTTTTTAATTATTTATTTTAGTTGTGAACAAAAAAAATATAATAAATATGGAAGAATTGACAGAAGATAATGATTTTGGGTTAGCCCTCGCAGAAAGACCATCAATTACAAATCAAGGTTACATACAATTTTTAATAATTTTTATTTTTTTTATTTTGTTACTTGAAAATGTACAATCTATACAATAAGTATATGGGTGATAATGAATATAAAATGAGGCGGTGAAAGAAAAAAAAAGACTTAATAAGAGTTTTACATTAGAAAATCCTGGACATGGATGGGTGGTCATTTTAGGGAGAAAGAATAATATGCACATCAGGTGTGATGTATGTTGAGAAGATCTCTGGGTCATTCGCGTTTCAGGCTTCTGGCTGGGTTGTCCTGAAAAGCATAGGTATGAAGTTAAGTGATGAGGGTGTTTGAGTGGTGTTTCATATAGTGTAAGAAAAGTGTTAAAAGTGTTACACAAAAGTATGGGCCAAATATCTGTGCTATCTTTTAGACCGTAGTCTAACTTTTTATTTTGAACAACTGAATACTTTTTGTAACATATTTTTAACCGAAAGTCTGATGTGTTTATTAAATATTAGATAAAAGAAGTTTTCCATCACAAGTAGAAAATGAAAGTGCTGATCCGAATGACTTCGGAGTATCATTAACTGAAAGAGTTAAAAGACGAAAAAGACCTGCACAACAATCTGAAGTCAATGACAAAAATAATAGTTTTGACGAAAGTAATTATGGTTTAAGTTATGTATTTATAAATATGGACTTAAAACAGCTGTACTTAATATTTATGATGGCATGCTATTTTTAATCAAATATTTTTAATATGTTTGCATATTTCATTTAAAATAGTAATTGTATGTTGATTTTTGTTAAAAATATTTTAGATGAATGTATTATAAAACCTAAATTAAGAAAAATTGAAAGAAAATTCATACCTATTGTTGAAAAGTTATCTGTTGAAGAACTAATGGAAACTAATACATATCAGAAGTTCAACAAATGCATAGAAAAAGTATTTGAGAGTACTGAAGAAATTGATACATTACTAGATTTTGGTAATTGATAAAAATATATACTTATTAATAGCCGTTGTTTATAATTTAAATTGATTATTTTAATAGGGGAAAATGATATACCGCCAGAAGCCTTAATACCAAAATATGTATTACAAGAATTATGTAGTGAATCGGCTAAACTTAAAACATTAGGCGCTATGGAATCAATTCCATCAAACAAAATAATTCGCATTTTAAGCATACTTGAAAAAAATATTAGAGATGGTGCAAAAGTATCACCATTAGCTGATCCAGTAAGCAAATAAGCTGTTGAAATATTAGTATTTTTTAATTTCTTGTTATAACATATTAATTTGTTAATTATTTTTTTAGGAAGATGATGAATGCGAAAGAAAACTGTGGATGGAGTTAGCCATGGAAAGAGTTATGCGAGCTGTAGATGCATCCCTCACTACACTCTATGTGTTAACTTCGCCAAGAATGCAGAAAAAAGTTTATATGGAAGATGTTATTGACAGAGTGGTCATGTTCACAAAGTATCAACTACATAATACAATTTACCCAGCGTTTGATCCTGTCTACCGGTACATATAAAATCGTTATTATTTTGTTTTGAATTTGATTCATAGAACAGTCATTCATTTGTTTGTTATAGGATACATAAGAGTAATGATTCTTATGCAGGAAGTGCACGTAAAAAACGTGCTCATCCAAAAGAAGTGCGTGATAAAAATGTTCAGTCCCTATATACCAAATTGGCAGAAGTAGTTTCACTATTGGCTGAGCTTTTACAAATTCAAACTCTTACTGATACAGCTGTTCTTCATACTTCATCAATGGCAGTTTCACCATTTTTTGTTGAAGAAATCAGTGAACTACAACTTTCTGCATTGAAGCTCGTTACAACAGTAAATACAATTTAATAAATTGAATTACAGATATTTTATCAACAAATATAATTGTTTTTTTTTTTTTCAATAACATTATTCTGATCATACATTTTAAAAATTATCTATAATAAGATTAAATATAATTTTTTTAAATTTATATTTATTTGAATAGATATTTACAAAGTATGACAAACATCGGAAATTACTATTAGATGATATACTTGCATCTATGGCACGATTACCAAGTTCAAAGCGGAGCTTAAAATCATTTCGAATTAGTTCTGAAGAGTATATTCAAATGTTGTCAGCCCTTGTCTTACAATTAATTCAATGCATGGTTGTACTTCCACCTAATTTAGCGGATAAACAGTCAAATGTATGATTTTTAAAATATTTGATTATAACAACATATGTTTTTGTATAATTTATGTAATTTATTATTTTTTTTAGCTTGATCCTGATACATTAATCGTCAGTAAATTCAAGACTGCTCGTTCAACTGCATCAAGTTTTTTGCATGTGTTTTTATCAAAATGTAGTAGTAAAAGTGAAGAAATTGATTACCGTCCAATATTTGAAAACTTCATTCAAGATCTACTGACTACTGTGAATAAACCAGAATGGCCGGCATCTGAACTTATGCTTAGTGTACTAGGGAGGTTATTAGTTGCCAATTTTGTTAACAAAAATTTAGATATGTCTCTTAGAGTAGCCTCCTTAGACTATCTTGGTGTTGTAGCAGCTAGACTCAGAAAGGATTCTGTTACATCTCAATTAAGATTAAAAACTATTGATTCCATAATTATGGATGTACGGACAGAAGAACTAAAGGACGAAGATGGAAATTTAATGGTATGTATTAATGATACTATTATCGTATATTTTAACTTTTTTGTGTACTCTGTCCAACGAGAGAATACACTGATTCTACACTCCCACTCGACACCCTGCCATCAAGACCAGTATCCGGTTCCACTATGGCAGGGTGTTACGTAGAGATACACAGAAAAACCAATTTTTGTCAGGCCATGGTATGTTTTTTTTCACTGGACAGAATATAGTTGATGTATGTCTTCTTCTACCTCTTCTTCTTCTAATGAGGAACTTCATTTCCCCACTCTCGTCCTATATCACTATAGAGCTAAATCTCTTAATCTATATTTTACTTACATACACCAGCTAATTCCATGTCACTATTGAGAGACTATTAATTTTATTCATTTCTTTGGTCTTTATTCCCTTTGAATTTTTTTTCACATTAATTTCCATAACAACTTCCATTGCTCCTGAATCATCTATCCTCATAACATATGCAAACCTAGTCTCCCTCTTTTTGTTTATAATTAATGCAACTCCTACACTGTATAATGTATATCCCTTAAATATTAATTTCTTATTCTATATTCTGTAGCACTCCACACCTACTTACTCTTTCATATAATACACTTCAAATATACACATATACAGTACCTACTCCTTTCTCTTATCCATGTCCATCCCAATATCTCCACTGGAACTTTATTATTGGTATGTCCTTTGTTTTAAATATACTTAATTTTATTTTATCTTTCCGCTTTACAATCTGCCTCATACAAAATACAGGTTCCACCTAAACTGATAGATTTGTAAAAACCAAAGATTTATCTTATTTTTTTTTCATATCATCTTTTCCCAAAATATCTTTTTACTATTACTATGAATCTTAAGTTCAATTTTCTACACTCTTGTTCATCTTACTTGCCCTTGAATATGGGTAACAATACTTAGTCTACTCCTTTGGCATTTTCCCTACCACAAACACCTTGCTAAAGAAACCTGTCAATCTCATAATGCCTAAGTCCCTAACATCATCCATATATACATTTAATGTATGTAGTTTATAATTAATTATTATGATTATTTACAGGAAGAAGTTCAGGAAGTTCAAGATGATGAGGAAAGAATTCAGTTTTTGCAAATGGTCCTTTTAGATTATTTGGCTGCTAAAAGTTCTACAGAACCAGCATTAAGGCATGCACGACATTTCTATTTAGCTCAATGGTACCAAGATAATACTGATGCAGGAATATCATCTGATTCTTTATCAAAAAGAAAGAAAGAAAAACGCTCTCGAAAAAAATTTGGTGTGTATTACATAATTTAAAGTAATAGATTTGTTTGTAATTTTTACATTTTTTATTCAAGGTTCAGATGACGAAGACGATGGTGAAAGTAGTGATTCAAGTAAAGAAAATGAATCACGAATAGATGCAAATAAAGCTATCGAAAATTCAAGGCTGTGTGATCAGAGAAAAGAATATTTGCTAACTAAAATTAATCCTCCTACACAAGTTATGCATACATTCATTGATTATGATAGTGCTGAACTAGTAGCAAGATATTTAGCTTCTAAAAGACCATTTTCTCAAAGTTTTGATACTTACCTTAAGCATGTAAGAAAATTTTTTGTGTACATTCAATGTTAACCTATATAATATATAATATATTTAATTTATAATTTTAGATTATCAAGGTTTTAATGGAAACTTCGGTAAATATAAGGACAAAAGCTATGAAATGTTTAACAATGATTGTTGAAGTTGATCCTGGTGTTCTGGGCCTAAAAGAAATGCAGTTGGGTGTAAGCCATTCTTTCCTAGATCACTCGACATCAGTTAGAGAAGCTGCTGTTGATTTAGTCGGGAAGTTTGTTTTAAGTCGTCCAGAATTAATTGATAAATATTATGACATGTTGTCTACTCGAATATTGGACACCGGTGTGAGTGTACGAAAACGAGTGATAAAAATAATGAAAGATATATGTATTGAATGTCCAGACTACCCAAAAATTCCAGAAATATGTGTAAAAATGATACGACGTGTAAATGATGAAGATGGCATTAAAAAATTAGTCATGGAAGTTTTTCAAAATATGTGGTTCACTCCAGTACGAGAAAAACCTTCTCTTGATACAAAGATGTTATTGAGGAAGGTATTAAACATAACTGATGTGGTAGCAGCATCGAAAGAATTGGGCTTAGAATGGTTTGAGCAACTATTATTAAGTTTGTTTAAACCTAAAGAAGATAAAGATGATACAGCAAAAGTATCTACTGAACCCCCAAAAGCTTTACTTACTGCTTGTAAGCAAATTGTAGACTGTTTAGTGGAAAATGTTGTGACACTTGATGGAGGTGGCGGAGGTACATCACAGCAGCTTGTTGCGTGTCTTACTACATTATATCTATTTGCTAAAATACGACCACAACTATTAGCTGCACATTCTCTCACTCTTCAGCCATATTTAAGTTTAAAATGCCAGGTAAATAGTTAAGAATTATATGATGTACCTGATATATTTGTTAACTATTTATGTAATTGTTTAGACACAAGGTGATTATCAAATTATTAGTTGCGTTGCAAGGACACTTGAACTTGTTGTTCCGTTAATAGAACACCCTAGTGAAATATTTTTATCACAACTTGAAGAGGACGCAGTTAAACTTATTATGAAGCATGATCAAACTGTGATTTTAAGTTGTATTTCGTGTCTTGGTTCCGTGGTGAATAATGTAACAAGAAATTTTAAGCTTATCAGGGATTGTTTTGGAATATATTACAGTAAGTATAATTTATTATTTGCTGTATTAATTTAAATTTTTAATCAATAAACTGTTCATGTGTTAAATTTATCTGGATATTTAAAAAAAGTTAAACTTAACTATATTCTATTTAGAATATGAAAGGTATTGGGCCACCAACTTGTGCGCATGGGGTGGCTTTGTTCCAGGTGGTTGACAGGTGGTGAACCGAAAACCAGTTGCTGCCCTGTACCTTTCTTATTCTAAATAGAGTATATTATGAATATATATATTTTTGATGATGTAACCTTATATTTTCATTAATATTTAATATGTTAATACTTGTAGTATCGACTTTGTTTTAATAGTTATTCCATTTATTAAAAGTATGAAAAATAAATTTCAATTGATAAGTTTAAATGACAAATACAAATTATGAAAGTAACTCAACTAAAATAGTTTATTTTTACAAAAATGTCATACAAATAAATAAAAACTTGTCCAAGATATATATTATGATCTTGGAATGCATTCCTTAGCAGCTCATAGATCAAAAAAATTTTATTTTTATAAGCTTTCATTTAATATATAATATTGCCTGACCTTTACAAAGTAATAACAAATTAAACTTCTTTATTCTTGATATATAATTGTTATGTAATTTATTTCAGAATACTTAAGTAATTTTCAAAAGTTACATCAAGATAGACAGACAAATCCTCAAGGTTTAATACCACTACGGCCAATATTTCGTCGTTCAATCTATATAATTGGCTTAATGTTAAGATTCTTTGATTTTACCGACAAAGATGTTTATGGTGATGCATACCCAGTAAGTTTTTTTTTTACTTTTTAAAGCAATACATTTTTTAAAAAATTATTTCATTTATTTTAATAGGAAAATATCAGAGATTTAGTGTATGACATAATGTCATATTTCATGCATACAAATGAAGATGACACTAAATTATTTGCTTTAAAAGCTATCGGATCGATATGTATAAGGCATTATGATTTTATGTTGTGTCAAGATCTTATGAACACTTATCTTGATATTTTGTCAAATAACAGTGTTCCAAATATAATGAAATCTCAAGTATGCATTTTGGAAATATTTTATTTAAAATTTAGTTATTACAATCCTCAAATATCTTTAAATTATTCCAGTTTTATATTTTAGAATATCTGTCAATATTTTATATTCAATTTTAAATAAAATGATTTATGTGTAGATTTTGAATAACATTGAAATATACTTGGAAGAAGAAGAAAAACGAATGATCAAACAGGATTTAGAATGTAGGAGTTAAACATTTTTTATTTGATTTAATGAAATGCAAACAATATGTAGAAGATAATGTTGTTCATAATTTTTTTAGGGTCAAAAATGTCTAAAAAAGAGAATTTAAAGGAAATGGGAGATGTTTCTTCTGGAATGGCTAGTACAGTTATTCAATTATACCTCAAAGGAGTATTAAATTCGTTTTTACACACTAGTGTTCAAGTTCGGCAGGCTGTACTCAAAGTTATTCAATTAATTTTAGCCCAAGGTCTTGTACATCCTGTTCAGGTATAGAAATTATAAACCTTATTAAAGAATTATGGAAAATTCATAATATTTATATTTTGTTTATAGATTGTGCCTTATCTTATATGTATGAGTACCGACACAGAGAAATCAGTTAGCAGTCGTGCTGATAAGCATTTGCAAGAGATAGAAAAGAAATATCCTGGATTTATACACATGGGTACACTAAATGGAATTAAATTGTCATTTGAGTTACAAAGCATGGTACAAACTGAAGGTGAATTGGTTAGAGGATTTCGCTTAAAAGAAAATGATACTATCCCTAGTGCTTTAAATGGATGTCTTTATTCTATACTGAGAACAAAACAACAACGTAGAGCTCTAGTGTTGTCAATTTTAAAACAATTTGAGGATCAATACGTAAGTTAACAGCTTTTTGATGAATTAAATTGAATAGTAAACTTTTCATTTCATGTATGTATTATTATTTTTTTATAGAAAACAAATTTAGCTCAAATGCTATACTTAGCCGATAACTTAGCATATTTTCCATTTCAATCACAAGATGAGCCTTTATTCATTATACATCACATTAATACAATGATATCAGTAAATGGAACTAATTTGCTTCAAAACTTTAGAGAGGTTAGTACAATCTTTTTAAAATAATACCTTATTATAAACTAATATTCATGGTTTTATTAAATATTTTAGTATGCTTTCCATATAAATAAAACGTATAAGATTTTTTAAAGTTAATAATATTTTAATTATTTACTTTTAGGGTCTTCTTCCGAATCCTAATGCACCAGTACAATCTAATAAAGTAGATGGTGCTGTTGAAGACGAAGAAGATGAAGATGAAGGAACACTTGTCGATAGAGTACCTGATGATATAACAATTCTTCAAGAAGTTCTTATTAAATCTCAAGGTTGCCTTCTACTTTTAGTTCTCAAACTATATCTGAAAACTGTTTACGGGATAACTGATTTGTAAGTCTTATTTGAATTGTGTTTTAAAAAATAGATTATTTATAACTGAAAACATTTATTATAGAAAAATCACTCAATATTCACCATCAGAATCTAGTAAAATGTATGATAAGAATTTAAACAGAAAGTCAAATTCAAAATTCAACCCTAAAGCTACAATACAAAAGCTTAAATATGGATTAGAAATAAATACCGAAGACTTACAAAAAGCTAAATCAGAATTGATTGCTTATTATTTAGAAGTATGTTTAGAAATATTAAAAAAATTAAGTTTATTATATAATATTTTATTTTTCTAGTTAAAACATTTAATTATCAATCTTGATCCCGATGATGAAGGAAATGAAGATGCGGTAACTCCCAAAGCTTCAAAGAATATTCCTTCTACACCAAGTAATCATGTAGGTAGCACTCCTACCCAAATTCCAAATACGCCCAACCACAATGATGTTTCTAATGTGTCTTACGAATCACCAGAATATCAAAAACAAGTAATAACATTTATATAATATTTTAATCCTCAATATAAAATGAAGGTAGCTCTAAGTTACTATTGTTTAAGGGGAAACATATAGGCAACTTATAATTTTGTTGACACCGGCCGTAATTGTTGTGTTTATTGGTAATGATTATAAGGGCCGGTTGCATAAAGAACAGTCTGTGAATTTGTTACCGGCGTGTAATTTATTTGTTCTATAAATTTAACGATTGTGTTAAATTTTGCTAGTGTTGTGTAAAGAAATATTAAATTATTGATAACCGCGATTACAAAATAAATTAAACCCCAATAACATTAATAATGTCAATGATATTTCATTGATCTGCAAGTTACCGAACAATATTCTGATCTGTAGTTTAAAGGTCCGGTAATAGATAATTTACAGGACCATATATTACGTGACCATATGCACTATTGGGCATTCAAGCCACACTGAGTTTTATTTACAGAACGGTTTGGTTAACGGTGTGATAATTGTTTTTAATTTTTTTTATGGGAATGATATTTTGTCAATATTATTTATTTATTTTGTACTAACCTTGAAGTAGAAATGATCTGAAATTATATTTTTTGTTGTTACACAGAACAATGTGCAATCAACACCAAAGGTTCCTAAATTGACGATTATACCTCCAAAACCTCCATCGTCCAAGCATTCTCATCATCATCATCGATCACATAAATCAAAAAAAGCAGATCGTCCTAAAAAACATCATCATAAGCGAAAGAAAGCTAAAGGTGGTGGCAGTTCTGAGGATAGTGATAACGTCTATAGCGATCCAGATTTCTTAATATAAACAGGTACCTTATTGTAATTTAAATGTGCTGTAAATAGATTTGTTGTAAATTTTTTTTGTTGACAGATGAATTATTTATTTTTATGGATAATTAATATTAGATTTTAAGTGCTCAATTGATCATTCTTCTATGCCTTGTGCACTTGAATACTTAAGTGTTTTTCAATATGAGCACATATTGTGAGGTCTGAAACTTAAAATGTCATTTGGTTTAACATTATTTTATTTTGAAAATAAATTATATTTTCCGAATTGTACAGATATAGATTTTTTCTTGATTTATAATTAAGAGAGGATACCATGCCCGCATTTGTGATCTCCTTCTTACAACTTGGCGAATTTGTTCCAATTTTGAGTTGTTAGTCTTAATATTGGTGCGAATTTTTTTTAGTTTCTTATATTTTTTTTAAAAAAGCAAGTATTGAGCATTTTTTAACTTTCTTTACATAGTCATATTTTTTTTTTTTAATTAAAATATTAAAAAAAAGGACAACAAATAGATAATGTTAATTTTAATAACCTTTAAGTTTGATAATATTGACTTATTTATGTGTTAAATATTAAAACTAACAACACAAAATTGGAACAGCTGAACCCAAGTTTACTGTGTTCATTTGTAAGATAGAGAATAAGTGCGTATGTGGCATCACTCCTAACAAGAAATATCTTTAGTTTTTATAGTGTATTCATTGATCTTTGAATAATATTATTATACAATTTTTTGATTTATGTACTGTAACAGATTATTTTATCATTAAACCCGTCATTCTTCTTAATGTTTTATGTTTTATGTTTTATTTTTATAATTGGTACAAAATGATTCTGTTAACCTATTGAACTGCTTCCAAAATGTTACCAATATGGAACAAAATTAAAGTATAGATCTTTGGTTTTTATTCATAAGACATTCCTTACATTTATTTTATTTTTTATTGGACACGTTAACCAAAGTTATACAAATGTTGTACTAAATAATAAATTGCAAAAACAAACTTTTTCTAAATTTTAAAATAATTGACATAACTAAATATTAATAAATACCCAATTTTTAATTTAATCATATTCATTTCATAGTTCTTATAACAACTCTTATTTTGTTTTATACATTTCTCTTATTTGAAAATATTGAAAAAAAATTGTACCAGTGATATTTGGTTTTACTCTGTGCTAAGTATTATACCTGTATTAATATTGGCTAAGTTAAAAAATTAAAATTCATGGTAATAATGTCAGGCATTTTATTGAGGGTAAAAAAATAATATATTGATGCATCATAAATTAGTAATTTTAATATAATCAAAACTAGAACAAATACAGAAAAATCATTATACCAATGAGTGACCTACAAGCTTATAATTAACATAAGAATTGATTACAGTGACAACATTATTGTTCATTAAATATATAAATAATTAATAAATTGAGTTTTAAATGTTTTGGTATAAATAAAGCATTATTATTCTATTAAAATTATTTAAATATTACTATTATTATGAAGATTAGTTTATTACGTTAATTTAGTTATGTTTGTAGATTGATTATATAAAATTAATAATATAGGATGGATAATATACCAAAATAATGATATAGTAGGTCACATTTTGGTATAGTGCAGAGAAAAATATTTCCTATAAACATTGTGCATCTTTGTGAAAATCTTAAATGAAGACTACTAGTAAACAACCTTTTAAAATATTTTTGTTTATATTCTCCATAAAACAATCATTCTGATAATTAAATAAAATTATTCTGAAGCCAAACATTTTGTTTTTACAGAAGTAGATTTGAGATTTTTAAATTAAATTAATTATTTAAAATCTGCCTATATTAATTTAATCTACATATAATTTTTGTAATTCAATAATTTTTTAAATAACTATTTTACATTATTTTCATTCATCCCTTCAGTTTCACTGATCCACCAATTTAAACTAATTATATTGCTTGATACTATAAAAATAAAAACTTATACAAATATATTGATTCAGAACATAAAATTGATTATTCCAAATTGTTCACTAAAATAATGTTGAGATTTCACCCTTTAAAATTTGTTGCCAATTGTTTTATACAATTCATAAACACAGTGGAACCCAAGATTAGAACCTTTTATAAATGTTTAAAAAAACTTCATTTTATTCCTGTTTTTAATATTTTAAAGTTTACATCTAAACAGACAAGTAATTTTATTTTAATTATAAGTATTATGGTACAACAAAATAAATAATAGGTGAAATTTCTTTGTTTTAGTGTTGTTTTTTTATTACGGTTCAGTTTGATAATTTTGGTTTTCTATTAGTAAATGTGTATAATATTAAATTATATTTTTTAAATTACAAAAAATGCATTCATTTCCACATTGTTTTAAAATGATAAGCACTGAAATTGAAAACCATTTGGCCAATGTAGTTCTTATTGTTAATATATATAAATTATGTTATTATTATATAATATATAATATAATTTTTTTTTTCATTATAATTAAAATAAATTGTAATCTGAATATAATATCTAAATTTGACTATTTTTTTAGCAATAATAATTTTTTTTATTACTGTAATCAATGTAGATGTATTGTTTTATATAATTAACTGTACAAAGTGTACTTTATCACCAAAATAAAATAAATTATTATATTTTAATAATTAAATTTAGTTTTTGAATTATGTGCTCGAATAAGTAATGTGAAATTTACCCAAATTAGAGGTACTAACTGAAGTTATCTGTGATCAAATGTATATTTATTACATTTTTAAATGGTTTATTAATAATTTTAGTTCAGTACTCGTATTCTATAATAATATATTCAATAGATTCATTCTTCTGTCTGTAATCACCAAGTAATTACTTACACTACATTACAAAGCAAAAATTAATATATACATTTATACATTTCAACAGTGCTCGAATTGGGAATTATTAAGTAGAGGAGCTCAATCCAACAATTTATAAACTGCGTTCCAAGTGCAAAATTATTAAACGCAGCCTCATGG
>NC_042493.1:42383007-42385122 GCF_005508785.2 Acyrthosiphon pisum | reverse complement strand
TCGTAGAAAACGCGAAATTAATATTATACTATTATGTACCTAATATTATGTTATAGGTATGTAAGTATTTTTTTTTTATTTATAAATATTATAAATGAATAATTATTGTTGTACCGCTGCTCGACGTACGCGTACTCATTATATTTTACGCATCATGTCATATTTATTTTTATTACACGTTCCACGGAATTATATTATAATAAAATATCTGCAGTTTTTTTTACGTTTGTTGTTTACCCAAGCTTATTATGTCATTGGTGAAATGGCTACTATCGGCGTCATCGCAATACACACTCGTTTTTCGTAAAACGCGTTTTGCTAATCGACATTAAAATAATAGTAATACAAATAAATTCAGTGCTCGAATTGGGAATTATTAAGTAGAGGAGCTCAATCCAACAATTTATAAACTGCGTTCCAAGTGCAAAATTATTAAACGCAGCCTCGTGGGGCCCCCCACACCCCCCTTAACCAATTCCTAGTTTTTCAATACAACATTTCATCTTAGTTACAGAATTTTCTACTCCAAATTTCCAAATTTCCAAATATAACATATTTAACTATATGTACCTATGTAACATGTAAGTGAATATGGATTTATATTTTATTTTTCGAAATTTTTATTGATAGGAATAATACTTACCTACATTTTTCGGTAAGAAATAAAAGATTTATAATTATCAGTGATAATATTATCTTAATAATTATTTGTGCTATAGACGCGAATAGGAACACTAGTTCGCAGATATTCACAAACAAATGCCCAAATCAATTTTTATTAAAATTAGGAATGTATCTAAGTTGTTGTCATAACTTATTTTTTTTTGCAGATATTTTGTAGTACAATAGTTTATTGTAGGTACATAATATCTGCGAACTACTAAACTAGGCATAAATACAAACAAACAATAATAAAAAAATTAGCAAGGTATTAGGAAATCTAAGCCAGTGGTATTCAACCGGTGTCTCTACCAAATCTTGGGTCGCGTAATCTATAAAAATGGGTCATGACAAGTCTTTTTTATTTTAAAAAAAATAAGTCTATTATAAAATTATAAATTATGGATTCGAATAAGTTATGAATGAATTGAAGAACCATATTTTACAGTAGATATAATGATAGTTAAAATGTCTACTAAAATCAATAAATTGAGCTTACTTATGATTCCAAACTTCAACAAATGTTTAATGAAACTTTTTTGGAAATGTTTTGGGCACTTTATGCACGGGAAATTACGCAAAACTAGCAGCTTAGTCTTTTTTCTTTTATGGCCTACAAAGGTGACACGAGTCGTGAAAATATTGTTACAAAAACAGTGGATCGCGAGTCAAAAAGATTAAACATTACTAGTCAAAATCATAAATAGGATGAAAAATATTTTTATATTAAAAAATGTAAAATTACTACCTAGGTATTCATTAGGTTTATCTTTGACAAAACAATTTAAATCCACTCCAAATTTTAATAAAAATTATTTTGGACATTAGTTTGGTCCGTCCCCCCGTCCGAGTAAAAAAAAATAGTTGGGGTACGCAAAAAAAAAATTAAAATAGTAGAGGAGCTTCGTCCCCCTGCGCACCCCCCCAATTCGAGCACTGCATTTCAATTGACATCATTGTAGTAAAGGAAGTTGTAGTTTTATTTCATAATTTAAACCTATAAGTGTTAAGAATCCTGACAAATTTGCTTAGAACTATTGGATTTCAATGCTGAGTTTATCATCCTATATTCCAGGTATTGCACGAATACATTTTCAATTAAAATTGTTAAGTTACTAATTTTTTTTCTAAAAATATATGAAACTGTTGTTAGAAAATCAACTCCCCATAACCTAGAAATGATCTAAACTATTTTGACAAAATAACAATCTGATCATTAATATTATCATTTTGTCAGACTTTTAGATCTAAATTAGTTTCTTTTAAAAATCAAACTTTTTATTTTATTGAATATGCACGTGCCTTATGCAAGCTGTATTTGTGTGGACAGAGTTTGGGGTGTGAGATATACACAAATAACTATAATTTACTACTGTAGTGATCCCTCACTAACGCTTACAATTTTGAATCCAAAGACATTGATGATGAAAGAGGTTTTTCAAAGGAGAGGTTGCA
>NC_042493.1:42380103-42382957 GCF_005508785.2 Acyrthosiphon pisum | reverse complement strand
GATGAGAGAATAAAAACCACATTGATCCATAGGCGCAAATAGGGTTTGGGACTTAGCCTCTAAATCCCCCCCCTATTTGTGCCTATGCATTGATCGCATGTCGAGATAATTCGGTAGTAAAAAAAAAACGCAAAACAATCTCGTAGCATAAGTGCATAATCGTCGAGACGTTCGAAAGATTTGTGCGACATTTTTTGGTACCTACCGTTTAAATTTACTTTACAAGTATAGATACGTACTTGTTTTGGGCTGAGCATGTAGTAATCGATGAGCTTTGGTTCGAACGGCACTAGAGTGATCGGCTCGAACGTCAAATATTTACCCATTGTTTCGTTCTATACAAATCATAAAAAAAATATAATTATACATTTTGACGATATTGTTTTTTTTTCATTCGACGCGGACCTCTCGACTACATAATAATAATATAATATTAATCTTTAGATAATATTTGTAACTAGGTACTATATAATTACCTTTGTTATCACTTCTAATATAGTTTCTAGACGTACGCCAAAATGATTTTCTTTATAATAACCGGGTTCTGTGTTTTAAAAAAAAGCATTTATTATTATTGACTAATACAAAATAATCAATATATAATAAATATTAAAATATTTAATATAGTATAATAATAGTATATATATACTCTTCTACCATGCACCATAGTATAAAATTAACGAACAAACAATCGGATAGTTATACCAGCTATTATAATTGATAAATTCTACCTACTTACCGTCAGATATGAAATAACCTTCCTTGAGCACTACGTCACTTGCTTTTTGCCCATAATACATATTAACAGGTGCTTAAATGTGTAAACAAAAATAACATTGACGTTATTAGTTATGTTTATTATCTTAAAAAAAAAAAATCAAATTAAGAGTTATACGTACAATATACGTTTTTAATAAATTATTGAATCGGTAGTTTTATTTTTTGGACTCAAATTTTGACAGTCTGCAGAGTGTCAATTTTACGTTCCTGTCTGATTATTACTAATCTGCTATACGACAGACAACGCAGTACCTACATAATTACTATTATGGTGTTATTTAAATTTACTATAAATAATATTAAATATATTATTACTTTACTGTATTACTGTTTTGCCTATATTATATTAGTATTGTTAATTGAAATAAAATTAGAAACATTGTTCTAGAAAGCCAAATGATTAGATGATATATAGGTAACTGTTGGCCAACGTCTGCATTGAAAATTTAAAAGTATCGTATAGCATCAGCGGCGTATTTACCGCCGAGGATAAATCCCCCTTTTTTTTTATTATTAAAAGGTTTTAACTATATTACCTAGACACTAAGTTGTGCTTAATATTATCTATTTTATAGTATTTGTCAGTATTATTTTGGTTTTTGTAAATGCAATATGATTGATGTTAGGTGCTTAATTAAGTATTATATGTAGATATGTGTAGTAATATATATCAAGACACAATATTGATGATAGGTAGGTATTATTATTTTTGTACTGCATTTATTTAAGTTTTATTTATTTGTAGTTATTGGTGTAAATAGTAGAGGGGGTAATTATGGAGCTTTTCTCCAGAAATTTAGTGTAAATTACAAATAATCAAGATGTTAGTGTGATGTACTAAAAATTATGACTAATTGTGTCAGGTAGTTAGTATTCTATATTTCAATGTAGAATGTCGGGTACACTGTGCTGCATATACGACTATTATACGACTGAGTATAGACTGTATACTGTATAAAGGTAGTCAAATATTGGAAATCCCATAGGGTATGTGGGGGGTGAAGGCCTCCAATGTTACGAATGTGCTTCAGTTTTTCGTCCCCTCCCTTAAACAATTCCTAAATATGCTGTCGTGTTGTGTGTACCGTATTTATATTTTATATTCTATACATATAACATATCTATAATGTACCCAGTACGCGACAATCGAAAATCGTGTAAACTTTCTACAGTTGTAACGGCGTTATATTATATAATTGTGCAACATTCAACAACCGCAGAACGAGAGTTGGCGTAGCTTAATTATATCACCTTGATGTTATTCTGAACAAAACAATCAAATGTACCTACCTAAATTGGGTATACATTTGCTTATGTTTTTATTTACTAAAGTTCTTATATCGATTGTATTATTATTTATTTTTTATATTATTTACAGCCCATCTATATAATACACCACTGAAGGAAATTAAAACCAATGGAACAATAATATATAATAATACCATAATATGTAGAGATAACTATAGACTTTACATAAGAATACATTGGTAGTATTTATAACTTAATATGTTAGAAGTAGTGGAATACATAGGCGCAATAGTAGGGCTGGGAGGCTAGCCCTCCAAAAACTTTTGATTTCACAACTATAATTTAAAAGCATCATAAGATTATCAAGTATAACCCTGAGCTACAGCCTCCCAAATTTCAAACACTATTATCGTCTATGGTGGAATACTTATATAAGAGCTGTTTTTGTTCACATTCTGCTGTTGCAGTCTATGAGTGGGGCGATGAACCTGTGCCATACGTTAAAGGTATTTGAAATCGTCTTATTACCCCCCCCCCCCCTGTGCCCTTACAAAAAAAAATATAAATAATATAATCACTTACGCTCATGGACTTTGAGAAACACTCCGATCCCGTGGCTGGTACCATGTTTGTAGTCGTAACCGAAATCCCAGAGCGGCGCCCTGGCAATTACGTCAATCTGATTGAGTTTCAAATTGTACGGAAATGTGAACGATGCAAGATCGATGGACGCCATCAACACCCTCGTATACGCTTCGATTTGTTCGGCCGACGGCTGTCCGAAATGCACTGTTCTGGTCACGTCTGTAGTTCCATCTGCAGCAGA
>NC_042493.1:42376086-42380003 GCF_005508785.2 Acyrthosiphon pisum | reverse complement strand
ATATTGTATTTTGAATATCTAATAAATTACCTTTAACAGTAAAAACTGGCTTAAATATCTGATTGAAGTCAATAAATTCTAACTGACCATAATAATAACAGAATAATATAGTAACCAAGTAATTAAAATAAACTAATACGTGTTGTTATAGGCACAAAACAAATAAGTTGTAATATAAGAACAGAAGGTATCTATAGTTTAAAAGCTCCTATTAAATATTTTATGACAACTATATTTTAGTAATTTGGATTTAATGACTCTAAAATGAATGACCTAACTGTTTGTCCTGGAAAGAGAAAGAACTCGTGTGATGTTTGCGATAAATCATTCAGTGAAAGTGGCAATTTGACAACACATCGACGTACCCACACAGGAGAGAAACCATTTGCATGCGATATATGCGATAAATCTTTTAGTCAGAGTGGCAATTTGACAACACATCGACGTACCCACATAGGAGAGAAACCATATGCGTGTGATGTATGTGAAAAATCATTCAGTGAAAGTGGCACATTGAAGGAACATCGACGTACCCACACAGGAGAGAAACCATTTGCATGCGATATATGCGATAAATCTTTCAGTCAGAGTTGCAATTTGACAACACATCGACGTACCCACACAGGAGAGAAACCATTTGCATGCGATGTATGCGACATGTCTTTCAGTAAAAGTGGCACATTGACGAGTCATCGACGGACCCATACAGGAGAAAAACCATACGCGTGTGATGTATGCGACATGTCTTTCAGTAAAAATGGCACATTGACGAGTCATCGACGGACTCACACAGGAGAGAAACCATACCCGTGCGATATATGCGACATGTCGTTCAGTCAAAGTGGCTCATTGACGAATCATCGACGGTCTCACACAGGAGAGAAACCATACATTTGTGATGTATGTGATAAATCATTCAGTGAAAGTGGCAAATTGACTAGACATCGACAGACCCACACGGGTGAGAAACCATATGCGTGTGATGTATGTGAAAAATCATTCAGTGAAAGTGGCACATTGAAGAAACATCGACGTACCCACACAGGAGAGAAACCATATGCGTGTGATGTATGTGATAAATCATTCAGTGAAAGTGGCAATTTGACAACACATCGACGTACCCACACAGGAGAGAAACCATTTGCATGCGATGTATGCGACATGTCGTTTAGTCAAAGTGGCACATTGACGAGTCATCGACGGACCCATACAGGAGAAAAACCATACGCGTGTGATGTATGCGAAAAATCATTCAGTGAAAGTGACACATTGAAGAAACATCGACGTACCCACACAGGAGAGAAACCATTTACGTGCGATATATGTGACAAGTCGTTTGCTGAAAGTAGTTCATTGACGAGTCATCGACGGACTCACACAGGAGAGAAACCATACGCGTGTGATATATGTGAAAAATCGTTCAGTGATAGTGGCAGATTGAAGAAACATCGACGTACCCACACAGGAGAGAAACCATTTGCGTGCGATATATGTAATAAATCTTTCAGTCAGAGTTGCAATTTGACAACACATCGACGTACCCACACAGGAGAGAAACCATTTGCATGCGATGTATGCGACATGTCGTTTAGTCAAAGTGGCACATTGACGAGTCATCGACGGACCCATACAGGAGAAAAACCATACGCGTGTGATGTATGCGAAAAATCATTCAGTGAAAGTGACACATTGAAGAAACATCGACGTACCCACACAGGAGAGAAACCATATGCGTGTGATGTATGTGAAAAATCATTCAGTGAAAGTGGCACATTGAAGAAACATCGACGTACCCACACAGGAGAGAAACCATTTGCATGCGATGTATGCGACATGTCGTTTAGTCAAAGTGGCACATTGACGAGTCATCGACGTACCCACACAGGAGAGAAACCATATGCGTGTGATGTATGCGAAAAATCATTCAGTGGAAGTGACACATTGAAGAAACATCGACGTACCCACACAGGAGAGAAACCATTTGCATGCGATGTATGCGACATGTCGTTTGCTGAAAGTAGTTCATTGACGAGTCATCGACGTACCCACACAGGAGAGAAACCATATGCGTGTGATGTATGTGAAAAATCATTCAGTGAAAGTGGCACATTGAAGAAACATCGACGTACCCACACAGGAGAGAAACCATTTGCATGCGATGTATGCGACATGTCGTTTGCTGAAAGTAGTTCATTGACGAGACATCGACGGACCCACACGGGCGAGAAACCATACATTTGTGATGTATGTGATAAATCATTCAGTAAAAGTGGATCATTGAAGAGTCATCGACGGACCCACACGGGTGAGAAACCATTTGTATGCGATGTATGCGGTAAATCTTTCAGTCAGAGTTGCAATTTGACAAAACATCGACGGACCCACACGGGCGATCAACCATACATTTGTGATGTATGCGACATGTCTTTCAGTCAAATTGGCTCATCGACGAGTCATCGATGGACCCACACTGGCCAGAAACCATAAACAAATCAGATTATCATATTAGGGTAGCACAGTTAATGGGTTCATTTTGTCATGTTATTATTTCTTAATATTAAATTGCTAATTTGTCATAATCATACACAAATATTACATTTTTTATGAATGTTTGTTAAAAATCCTGGTGGTTTTCAATGTCAACTATATTACATTAACTATCCAAAGAAATGATTGCTTATACAAAAATAGAGTAGAGGCGATCGAATTCAAATTATTTTTCAAAATTTAAATTAGATTTTTAGATTGATAATTATTTTTTGTCAGCTTATTGGGATTTGTTATTGGAGTAGGTATTTAAAAAATATTTTTGAGTGCTTTACATGACTTATGTATTTATTAGTGTACGAGCGTTATTGAACATATTATATGGTCGCCACTCACTACATCCACAAACATATTAACCACACTCACACACTAATATCTAATAATCATTAGTGTACATTTTACAACTAACACAAATATTACAGAGGCGTGTATCTATAGTTACCCTTAAAAGTGCATTTTTTTGTACCGATTTCCACTAAACTACCTCGTGCAAAATGCACAAGTTTTCCTATATCAAATGTACCAAGTGCACTTACATATTATTTACACGATTGAAATACCGAACTGTAAATTAGGTAAATATGTAACCATGTAGGTAAATAAAAAAAATTAAAAAATTCATATAGTTATTAGTAAATAATAAAAAAATATGTACAAGTAGGTACCACTCTACTGTACAGTATAGGTGTCAAGCATATCATCATAATAATGGATGTGCTCTATTTTAATTCAATGATAAGTCATTGTATACAAAAACGATTCTGAGTGGAGATGTTGTGTCAGCTTAGCATATTTGTATAAATATTCAAATTAGACATTGGAAAAAAAACGAATAATTATCAAAAATATCTCATGGCTATAAAAATCGTAACTTACAATTGAACTTTTTCTTTTTGATAGAATAGTAGCTCTAAATAAATAGCTCTCCCAGATAGCATTTTCTTAATGATAATATCCAATTAATATCATATCTTCATCACAAAAATAATAATATCAAAAAAATATTAATAAAATTTCAAATAGTTATTTTGTATGATAATATTATGAAAATATTAATAATATGACATCATTAACGAGATGATAAATTGATTATCTAAATTAATTATTATTATGTTATTAAAAACGAATTGTTTAAAATATATTTTGAATATTATAATATTATGACATTATAACAGAAGTAATAATATTATAGTCTGAAAATGTGTTTAATATATTATCAAAACCGAAATATCTAAATTATATTTTAAAATTATTAATATTATGATACCATAATTGAAATATTAAACTACAATTCTTAAAATATTATTATTTTGCTATAAAAAACAAAATGTCTAAATCATATTTTGAATTTATTTATATTATTATGATGG
>NC_042493.1:42374986-42375986 GCF_005508785.2 Acyrthosiphon pisum | reverse complement strand
TCCTCAAAGTGAAACGGCAGATTCAATTAAACATTGCTTGCATATTTAAACTGTTTACAGTTTTAGATTCTGAGTGGAACGATTGATTTTACAATGATGTGTGTTTTTTATTTATTTATTTATTTTATTTTAATATTTTTGTGTCTGTCATCACGGTTTGGGGCAGTAAAACTGCTTCGATTTTCTTCAACAGTATCTTGTTTGATGGAAAAGTGAATCTAGTTGGTGCATTCGGGAGGTCAAAATTTGAAATTTCCAATAGTTTTCAAAAGCGCCGTGAAAAACAAAAGAAAAATTAAGGAAAAACGGGAATTTCTACGCAAAATCTGTTTTCGAGAAAATTGATTTAGGTTTTTGGTGTAACTTTAAAACGAATGACTTTAGATACATGAAATTTTCACTGGTTGTTTATATTTCCATTTTCTATACATGATAAATTTTTCAAAATATTTTGATTTGTTTTGAGCTGTTTACGGACAAATTCAGTTTCCAATTTAATTAGTTTTTTTTTCTATGAATGTCAATAAAACTTTATTTGTTGAGTAAAAATACTTGAAAATTTAATACAAGGCTCCTACTATATTGTTACAATGACATTTGAAAAATATTAAAAATCCTTAGTCACAGTTTTTTTTTATTAGCATTTAAAGTTCAAAAATTGACAAAATATGGAAAAATCACGAAAATTACCTAATTATGTTGAGTTTATAACTCGTAAAAATTTTTCTTTTTAGAACTAAGATTTTAAAATGTAATACAAGATTCCTTATAGGATAATCTACCTTTATCAAGAAAAAAATGTCTATAAGAAACTCAAATTAATTTTTTATGAGCGTTCGAAATTCATATTTTTACAACATTTGATATTCACTCGATTTCTTACGTAACGATTTTCATATTTTGTTGTAATTAAAAAACAAATGACTGTAGAAACTTGAAAATTTCACTGAATGTTTATATTATAATTTGATATATACGATAAAATTTTGAAAATAATTTG
>NC_042493.1:42374243-42374886 GCF_005508785.2 Acyrthosiphon pisum | reverse complement strand
ATTTGAGGACAGCGCGATAAGCGTCTGTCCGAGATATTAGTTATTAACACTAGTACTTACAAGTGTGTGCGTTGTACTAATTCTAAATGTACTATGGATCTAATCCTATATTTATATAAAATCTATGTGAATAAAAGTGTACACGGTAGAGTCTAGGAGGTGGATATCAAGTTTCGAAAGACGCCGATCTCGATATTGTAATTGTCAAAAATAACAAGCGTATTATTGGCAATTACCGGCTAAGATTTATAGGTTTGTTTTCGTCCTATTTTGGCGAACGCTTTTTGATTGAAAACAGATATTAATCTGTCAAACTCATGGTCCGTACAATGTCGTAAGATTAATAGCCTTGTTGTTGTGATATTATAATAATTCTTTATAATATTAAAATATAGTAAAACGGCTCTGTCGGTTTACTACACTACTAATAATGTATATGACATTATATGAGTGTCTGTGTCTACTATATTAAAAATTGTAAAAGACATTTTATATTCAACTAAGCAGTTTCATAATATGTATTTGGCTGTGTGCCATTTTATTATACATATTTATTTATTTTTTGCATCATTTTACTATTTGAGGTTTTTAGTGAATACGTTTAGCTTTTTAAATTTATTCTATTGTTGGCTAAAAGTTACGT
>NC_042493.1:42369484-42374193 GCF_005508785.2 Acyrthosiphon pisum | reverse complement strand
TAGCTCTAACTTGTGCAATTATCATTACATTTTAATATATTTTTTTTTTTTTTGAACTGTTTTAAAAAATACGATCAACAAAATGGCTATCTTGGAAATTTACAAAAACTCATTTGCCTAAAAAATTTTTTTGATAATTTTAGATTTTTTGAAAAAAAAAAATTGAATATTATGCTTTTCAATCAGAATTTCCATGCTAATTACTGTAAAAAAACTGCATTTAAATATATTGATTTTCCATGGTGATACTAAGGGTGATAGGGACTTCTGGGACATACTGTATAATAATATAATCATTCAATATTTTGAAAAACACAAATTATGTAACTACTAAATGCATTTAACAAAATTATTGACAATACCTATCGATGCTCAGTTCGGTTTCAAATTCCATCAAATGCATACGTTTTCTGATAGCAGTATGCTCGTCGCTCCCTCATCAGTTCGTAGTTAATTATACGTCTTTGCCTATAGTCCATATTACGACCGTAATTATGTTGTTTCAATCTAACAGTAATGGTTCCAAAAAACTAACAAACATAACCTCTCTTCTTCTTTGTCACCAAAAGCAGAGGAAAACAAAACTAAATTTTTCTGCAGTCCGAATCGGTACTCTGCTCTTGCTCAGTACGACAACGTCGATAACAACTCATCTTCCAACAATGGTCAAATTCGCAAAAGGTATGAAACTTCAAAACTACCGCCAGTGTATATAAAACATGTGAGTGATATCTCCACCAGCACCTCTAGTTTGTTGACTATTCTTAAACCTTCTGATCATGCAACAAATCAAAGGACTCTCCAGCCAGATGTGCTTTATGCTCAGGTTAGCACACCACAAACTATAAGGGTTGCCCAACTTACAAAAAGATAATTAAAAATAAACTCAAGACTTTTCCAAAGGCTCCTCCAACCGTGATCCCTGATGCTCAAGCCAATAATACATATTCAGAATAAATGTAAACTATCAATAGAAATGATCAGGTGTCTACCAGGAAACTACGACTTATTAATTAGACACTGAATAATTGTGTTATCAAACTGGAAAAATTATTGAAAGAAAAAGATAAAGTAATTCAAAGAACACTATGGAGAAAAATGAAAAATTTTGTTATGTCAAAAAAATAAGTGGTGTCCTAAAGGAAAAGGAAGAAAATGTTGACAATTTTGTACATGACATTAAAAATAGATGCTAATGCTAATGCATTAAAAATAGATCTTAACTTGTTTGATATTGAAAACGCTTATCGTTATCTATCGATCCGAAATCCGGATAAACCTTTGATAATTTTCAAATTGGCATGAAAGAAAAAACGTGACAAATTTATTAAGAAGCAAGGTAAAATAGAATACAAAAGTCATTGAATCTATACAGTATACAAACAAAAGTGTTATTGCATTCAGTAAAAAAACTATCTTGGGAATTGAGAATGAAGGGTAAAGAACTGGGATATTGTTTCATTTAGACAGGCCATGGCAGGATATACTGAAAAAAAGTTGAATAGGGCAAATATATATAAGTAAAATATTTCGAAGATCTTATTATATATTATTTTATAATTATAATAATATAATATATTTTATAATTTTATAATTTTATTTTATAAGCTCTAACTACAGCGTAATATTTTTATTTAAATTTAGACACGTTGTGTACATAGGAAAAATGTTTTCATATAGATTCTAAGATACAGTGAAACTTCCATATAACAAACTTCCATTTAATAACATTTTATGTTTTACAAAATATTTTTGAGAACGAAACCAAATTAGAACCGAATGTTTTAATCCTATTTAACAAAATTATCTATAATACACCTTTTTTTTAGTCCCTTAACCATAACGGCCTCAGGTCTCATACAAATATATGGATTGGAGATATAAGTATTGACATATTAGAAAAAAATACAACATAACCAAAAACTATTTAAATATACTGTCGTCAAATGGTTTTTCTTCTCAAATCTATGCATACAAGAGTGGGATACGACACTAGATGTTGTAAGTATTAACTACATATTTAATAAAATTCCAGCAGAAATTAAGACTAGGATAACAGATCATTATGTAATTATAGGTAGCTTAAAAACTTACAAGTAAATAACAAACCCATAGAAATTCAAATGTAACATAATATATTGGTTACCTTATCAAATGGACTGGATTATTTGAAACCAATAATACTAATACTGCAATAAATATTTTTAATAAAATTATATTTAACAGAATTAACAACTGTACTGTATCAAAGTGCCAATTAAGTAGGAGAAATTTTAATCTAAAACTATGGATTACCAGTGGTCTTGCGAAATCAATAAAAAATAGAGATAAACTTAATATGAAAATTAAAAAGGATACATCAAATAATAAATTATTAAACTATTACAGAGCATAATAGCATATAGAAATAAATTAACAATATTTATTCGGAAGGCTAAAGAACAATATTATATCAATAAAATAGAAACATGTTAAGGTAATGGACGGGAAATCTGGCAAGTGATTAATGAAATAATAAAGGATAAGTATCCAACTTCAACGCCTAAAGACTACTTAAACATAGTAAGCTTATATTTCGCAACAACTGGAAATAGATTAGTAGAAAACTATTTTCCTAATAGTATAAATAATACACAAAATAGATTTGGAATAAATACTAATATCCATCAAACACAAGCTCCAACTTCAAGTTAAATACCATTTGTAGTTACAAAGTAATAAATATATTAAATAATTTATAAAAAATTCGGCACCTGGAGCTGATGACTATAAAGCACTATTTTATTAAATAAATAGGTGACAATGTGATATTACATATTGTAAACATAATAAACTGCAGTATAACAAATGGTGTACAGTATCTGATGCATTGAAAGTAGCAAGATTTGCGCTGATTTATAAAAAAGGAGATAAAACAGATTCACTAATTATAAACCAATCACAATAGTATGAATTCTAGCTAAAATCTTTGAAAAAATAATAAAAATCAACTTATAGAATACTTGGAGAGAGATAAAATAATATTTGTTGGACAATAGCTGTATAGAACAAATTTAGGAACTGAGGACTCTTAAATTGATATTAATAACTTTTTACTTAACAACAGGTATACTAAAAAAAAAAAATTTTATTTCTTTCTTGGACTCTGAAAAGCATTTGATTTGGTCAGTAGAGAATTATTACTAAACAAGTTAAAATAATTAAGCTTTAACAGACAACGACTAACCACTATTGAATCTCATTATAGTAATTATTGTTATATCAACGATTATGGGGTCACTCAAGGTACATAATTAGGACCTATATTGTTTTTAATATATATTAACTCTATACCTGTATCATTATTAAAAGGAAAATTATTCATATTCGCTGATGATATAGTTATATATCACTACTTAGAAGATAATTTGGAAAAATTGAAACAATCTGTCGAAATTGATTTACAGTATAACTATGACTGGATAGAAAAAAATCTGTTATCACTTTGCCACAAATAAATCGGTTTGCATCTTGCATGCCTCAAGTTATAATTTATTTGGTCACACGCTCACAGCTTAATGCTGGATACAACTTAATAATATATAAACGTGGAACCGGTATGACAAATTTCAGTTGTAAACCAATTAAAATGGTATTACCATTTAAATGTTTAGGAGTGACTAAAGATTTTAATCTGAAACGGTTAGAACATGTTATACAGAATAATAAAAATTAAATGAAGATCTTAACTGTATTATTCTACAAAATTAGATTTCTCAATAAATCAGCTATAAGACAACTGTGTAATTCAATTATTTTATACGGTATAACATGATGGGGTGCCCTGTGACGTGTTGAACTAATTTTTGGTGACCCTCCTTGATGTTTATAACGGCATTTCTAACTCATCAAAAAAGTTAACAAAATATGCGTACATTTGTAACAATTTATATAATCGGATTTCTATGATATACCTAGTCACCTAGGTGGTTAGGTATTTTGTGGTAGGGGGGCCACCCACCAACCAACAATTTTGAAGGAGCAATTGCTCCAAATAATACCTTTAACACGCCACTGAGGGAGGCACAAATAGAGGAGACATTAATACATTACTACATTGCATATTATCCAAAAAATCATTGTAAAAGTAGCATACTCCCTATACTAAAAAAATATTAAATAACCATCAGGAGAATTATTCAACCATTCATATATATTATCTGTTTATAAATTATACATAAGACAAATTTTAATAAAATCCACACATTTAATGCTACAGAAATAATAGATACAGGAGACAGAAAAATACATTAAACCATCTTATACATTAATAACAAGTTCAAAAATGTCCTCAAAGTGAAACGGCAGATTCAATTAAAACATTGCTTGCATATTTAAACTGTTTACAGTTTTAGATTCTGAGTGGAACGATTGATTTTACAATGATGTGTGTTTTTTTATTTATTTATTTATTTTTATTTTTGTATTTTTGTGTCTGTCATCACGGTTTGGGGCAGTAAAACTGCTTCGATTTTCTTCAACAGTATCTTGTTTGATGGAAAAGTGAATCTAGTTGGTGCATTCGGGAGGTCAAAATTTGAAATTTCCAATAGTTTTCAAAAGCGCCGTGAAAAACAAAAGAAAAATTAAGGAAAAACGGGAATTTCTACGCAAAATCTGTTTTCGAGAAAATTGATTTAGGTTTTTGGTGTAACTTTAAAACGAATGAC
>NC_042493.1:42363635-42369148 GCF_005508785.2 Acyrthosiphon pisum | reverse complement strand
AGAAACTCAAATTAATTTTTTATGAGCGTTCGAAATTCATATTTTTACAACATTTGATATTCACTCGATTTCTTACGTAACGATTTTCATATTTTGTTGTAATTAAAAAACAAATGACTGTAGAAACTTGAAAATTTCACTGAATGTTTATATTATAATTTGATATATACGATAAAATTTTGAAAATAATTTGACTCTTTTTGAGCTGTAAGGACATTGTAAGTTTTAAATTTTTTAAATTTTTTTTTCTATAAATATCAATAAAGTTTTATCTTTTTTTTGGGCCAAAAAGTGTAAAAAATTAATACAAAGCCCCTGATACATTGTTACAATAGCAGTTGAAAAATATTAAAAATACATAGGCACAATATTTTTTTATAAGCATTTGAAGTTGAAATTTTGACAAAATTTATCAAATTTAAAATTGAATAATTATTTTGTAGTTAAAAATGTATAAAATGTTCAACTTTTATATCTAAGGATTGAAAATTTAAAACAAGATTCCACGTAAATATTTAATTCTGTTGCCAAAAATTCTAAGAAATACATAAGCACAGTTTATTTTTATAGTAATTTTAATTTCAAATTTGGACGAAATTACATATTAAAAAACCTGGAATAACTATTTTAGTTATTTTGTTGTGATTGTAATGATTATATAATATTATTTGTGGGTACTTGAAACTTCTAAAGTATACTATTATATATCTATGATAGTACCACGGTTTGTTGTTGATGTATAACGCGTTACCTGATTGATATTGTGATATGATTAATTTGGAATTTATTATTAATACCTATTATAGGTCAATTTTTTTTAATACCATAGATAAGTATACCTATAATAGATATGTCTAATACCTAGACTGACAAACCGTCTCCGCTCAGAATCGTTTTTCTTATACAGTGAATAGTGATATTATATCATTGAATTCAAATTTAATACTATCCATTATACAGTGACCCACTTGTAACCTATGTACAGCAGAGCGACATCCACTTACCCACCTTTTTCAATATGATAGCAGGTTGATTAAAAACATTGGTGCTAGGGCACCATGGGGGGTGGATCCAGACCAAGGTAATGGGGGGGGGGGGCAATTTTAAATACTTAGTGGCATGGGGTGAGTCAAGGTGGGCATTTGACCTTAATTCTACTCTCGTCTGATTTTAAAAACAGCCTACATGAGCCGGTGGTTTTCGAATAACCAATATTATATCATATTAGTGCAAAAAAATGCGTATATTTATAGGAAAACTAGCTGAATAATTTTGATTTATTATCTCCTTTTGGGTTTAATTTGCTGTGCATATGGAAGCAAAATCGTATTATATTTTAATTTTAATTTTTTGGGGGTTATTTAATTTTAATTTATTTAATTTTATTTTTACAAACAAATCGGCGTAATTGTACCCAGCTTTGTGAAATAATTCGTATGTATAACCTAACCTGCAACCAAATGCAACCAAAAAAAGTTTCAATTTCTACCGTGAATTTTAAGATCCCTGTTTGATCCCTGTTTGAAAATATGAATATCAGAAAATCCTTTCTTATTGCACATCTAGATCATTAAAGGAACCACTATTCCATATATCAAGTACCTATGTTTTGTATTTTATAACCAATATTATATACTTAAATATTAGATATTGATTGATACATGGCGCCATTGTTGTATTCTAACAACCCCTTATTTTCCCCTGTATGGTTGAATTTCCAAAAATCCTTTCCTAGCGGACACTTACATCATAATAGCTATCTGTGTGCCAAATTTCAGCCCTATCCGTCGAATGGTTTGAGCTGTGCGTTGATAGATCAGTCAGTCAGCTTACTGTTTTATATATACAGGTATATACAGATAATACATTGTGTAGGTCTTAAGAATTGACTAAATGATAAATTGTTAATTAAAAATTACTAATTATCAGTTGGAATATGTTTATATTTAGACGCATATGTAGCTGTTGAAAGTTAGTATGTATGTATATTATATGTATGATGTATGTGTTTTTATATTTATGAGAAAATTATGTGCGCTTATTATTTAAGTATAACCTAGCCCGCGGCTACTCGGCTATCCATTATGACTGGTCAAAACTTTCACCCCATCTATTAAAAACTAAAAAGACGCCACTGGGCACACATGAAGTAGATAAAATTAAAAATATTAATTTTGGTATAGGTTATAACGTTATGTTTTATATAGATTATATATTATATAACGTCTTTTTAAGGGGCCTGCTCGTGTCTTTAACGAGGAAAAAAAATTTAGGCAATATGCAATTTCGTTGCCGCCGTCCATGTAATTTGTGTTAGTCGTCAATGATAATTAGTGTGAGTGTGAATATATGCGGATACCGGGCTATGTACGCACGCACTAGATGTGCGCATATGTCAACGACACCGCCGACAAAAATAAAATTCGTGATTTTTTGCTCAAAACACGCTTTACGGGAAAAACTCTCACGCATCGTAGAAACGTCTGATTTGCTTATTTTTTTTTTTCGTTGGAAATAGGATAGTTTTCTACAGTGCGCATTGGACTTCGATTTTTAATTTCGTTGCTTTAAACAAATATAATAAAAGTAACAAAATCTTGTGAAAATTGGTCATATTCAAAATCGTATTATATGGTTAAGAAATATAATTTTGAAAATCCAAGTCCAATGCACACTGTAAGAAGTGTTTCTCTTTCATAAAAAAAAAAAAAAATGATCGAAATCAGAAGACTACGAGGTGTGAGAGTTTTTCCCGTAAGTTATGTTTTTGAGTAAAAAAACAAGTCACGTGCAAGCCCCTTAAGGCTTAAAGTATTTATCTAGGTAGCATACATTATTTAGTAGCATAAATATCTTACTTTTCACAGTATCGTACAGAACAATTAACTGAATTGATCAAATACCTATTTACCATTGAAGTAATTACGTCAACAACTTAAGTTTGTGACTAGAATGGGGTGATGAGGGGGGGGATCGCCCCAATCACCCCCTCTGGATACTCCTCTGAGGCACCTCATATAGTGTTTTTTTATAATTTGATTTTGAAGCAAGTTATAAGATACTTCAAAAATATTACAAATTTAAAATACTCACAACAATCATCAATATTAAAATATAACAATAATCTACGAGGTAATGGGTACCTATTCTTATTATTGAATGTAATATTAGATTAATTCACTCCAATATTAGAAATAACAGATTAACTTGGATTTTTTTTACATAATTAACACAATAAATTGTATAATTATAATTTATATGAAAACCAGATTCATAAAACAAAAATATTTTCAAATCCTATTTATTTTATTTTATATAACTACCTATATAACTCAACCTATATTATAATATTTATAAGTTGATTTATTTACCGTATTAAATCGGTATGCAGGATATACTGATACATTTATCTCACGTAATCAAAATCCTAGTCTAATAAATCCATCTAATAAAAATGTATACCTACCAGGTCTTTAAAATCGATTATCGAGAACATCCCTCGCGGATTTATTATGTAAAACAATGAAACTACCATGCATAAATAGATCTATGTTGTTACCATATGCATAGGATCTCGGGATGACCGGTGTACTATTTTTTTTATACACCTATTACATATACCTAATAATCCTATAAATCTCATCAGATCTTAACTATAATATTTAATAGCTATAAATATAATAGTATATTTTGTGGTAAGGGCGGGAAGCGAGGTATTTACGTCGAGAGCAACGTGTGCAGCACGAGCGGCAGGCGAGGGCTACATTTCGCCCAAGACTAAAATTGCCTTCCCGCACGAGCCACCAGAGCCCAACTTAGGGGGGGGGGGGGGCTAGGGGGCTGCAGCCCCGGGCCCCGATATTATTTGGGCATTTTGAAATAATTGTATGATATTACTGGTTACGTAGTTTTCGTTAGTCGCGTATCGTAAGGGAATTTCCGAATTTATGATTATTCTCTAATCGATAAAATAAGCTATTAAGTTTTAAGATGAAGTTGGTCAAAAGCACTTTATATCATTATGATTACAATTTATCTTAACATAGGTACATTTTGATGGTAAATTTCGCATTATTAGTACAATCGGTACACTAGTCACTAGTATTCCGTCGACTGTCGTGATATTAAATTAGTTTTTAGTCGAGTTCGTGAGTTTTGTTCGTTACTAGTGTGTGCCAAAAGGCAAAAACTATTGAAATTTAAAAATGTCTGATAAAAAAAGGATTTATCTCAGTGGTTATGCAAAACGAAAATTAAAGAAGGAGTCCGAAGATGCAGTAAGCAAGTTACCTAAATTAACTAATTTTCTAACTATCAACAGTGCAAACGGAGTAGAAACTAATAAAAATAATAAAAACGATTTAGTTCTAAATAATAGTTATATTCATGTTGAAAACATGAATAATGATAGTAATGATAGTAATAGTGTAATGCCTAATACAATAGTGACTTCAAAATATGATAGTTTAAATTTTTCTGAAAATAATATTAACAGTTGTTCTACACTGAAAATATTAACGAAAAACAAGAAAATCATCATGCTGCTAAATCAATAAAAAATAAAATGATAAAGTTTAAAGCAGCTTTTATGGCAGTTATGTGGAGTGAAATTTTATCGCAATTTAACAGTGTTAGTAAATACCTTCAAAAACCGGGAATAGATTTATTTACAGCTGTAAATTTATTAAAAGGATTAAAAACTTATGTTAGTTCATTAAGAGAGAAGTTTGTATATTTTGAAAACAAAGCAAAGGAATTATCAATTAATATTTTGCCCTGTGGAGAAAAAATTGTTAGAAAAAAAAAATTCTCGGATGGTACAATAGAAGGAAATTCAAACTTATGCGAAATAAGAAAGTTGGAGGTTGATACTTTTTATGTTATTATTGATTGTTTAGTTACTGAACTTGATATAAGATTAAACGCATATGATAATCTTTGTAGTATTTTTGGGTTTATTACAAAATTCGGTTCACAATGATTATCAGAGACTTCTGCCGACATATTCATTAGCACATTTAAATATTGTTATGAACCCCTGTCTTTAGGTAGTAGTTTTAGCTTACGTAGCACCTTAAGACCGCCGTCGCGAAATTATGTCTAACAATGCGACGTCAGTCGAGTGTCACACGTCGAAACTATAATACGTTATATTAATTAATCTAAGCATATTATATAATAATTCAGTTGTGCACCTTCTCAATTTAATAAACAGTAATATCTCTATAAACTTGTTATGTGTTGATTTCTGACGAACCCAACCTACCTAATTTTCCTAACCGTCTTCTGGAGGAAACCAATAGACGGCGAACTCAAGCTGACGTTAACCGGACCAACCGGGTAAGTCATAACAACTGCAGGTGGCAGCGGTGTTGCGTTCCTAGTTCAGAAAGACACTATTTCTAAGAAAAGAGAGACTATTATAGTTTCATACGCGATAATATTATTGTACACACGTACTTAATATTCTTTATAATACGTTAATATGTAATAAACGCGTATCTATACAGTAT
>NC_042493.1:42360187-42363585 GCF_005508785.2 Acyrthosiphon pisum | reverse complement strand
ACATATTCATTAGCACATTTAAAGATGATATTGATACAATAAATATAAGACAAGAGATTGTGCACTTTTCTAGTTATGTAATGCAGTTAAATTTATCAATAATTTCTCCTCAAAATATTTACTTATATGTACATGAAAATAATTTAAAAGAAGTCTTTCCAAATGTGTACATTTCTCTACGACTTTATTTAACTTTGCCAGTTTCGAATTGTGAAGCAGAAAGAACAAATTCAAAATTAGAGCTAATTGAAAACGCCAGAAGAACGTCCCTTCACCAAGAAAAATTAAACTCACTCGTTCGTCTATCTGCTGAAAGGGATATAACTAATACACTTGATTTTTCAGATCTAATTCAAAAATTTAGTGAACTAAAATCTAGAAAAAAACCGTTGTCTTAAATTATTTAACAAATTATTTCTTTAATTATTTTTTTTTAATTTTTTTATTATTTACATTGACTATGTTGAAAAATGCATTGCCACTTTGACTTTGTGCACAATGTATATGATGTATATCAGTAAACATTTGTTTGAATTAAAAACTGTACCAACACTTCTTTATTTATATATTTATATTTTTAATTTCATCGTTTTATTTATATTAATTGTCATTAAATAATTACTTATAGCCTTATTATGGTATAATTGATTTATAATCTTATAAAATAAATTGAATATAAGATATAACAAATCTATATAGCATAAAGACTACATTCATAATTTAAGTAGATAACTTAAAATTTAGATAATAATTAATTTTGAGGGCCATTAGAAAATTTGACCCGGGCCCCAAAATTCCTAAGTTGGGCTCTGCGAGCCACACATACTAGTTTTTGTTACGCCTATGCGTTCATAGTTCACGGCAATGGTATTGTAGGGATCTATCAACCAGACTATAACTCTGATTTGATATTTCATGAAAGAAACGATTTCATTTTTTTATTTTAAGCGTGACGCACGGAGGTTATAATATGAATTTAAGATGTAACCACTAAAGTGTATGTTCTGTAAGGACCGTGGTATGGATTTCAGTATAAATAATAATTGTTAAAAATAAGAATAAAAAAACGTTATCGCTGCAAAGGTACCTAATTCACTATGCTGGGATTTATGCAACAATCAGATTATTCTACGAAAACGATTTCATGAAATAAAAGTGTTTACGCGTCATCCAAAGAGATTATAACATGTAACCAAAATGTCATGTTTTGTATAGATTTCAGTGTCTGGTTGTGCAGGGGATACGTGCGATATGCGCGACCAGCACTTTTTGGGATTTCTACTTTTCTACCCGGCACTATGGGGATTCCCACTTTACCGCCCACTGGACGAAAAAAGGTCTCATTCCAACGCTTCAACCGTTATCGAAAACCAAATTTTCGGTGCAGGCGTGACAAAAATACAATTGTAACATTATAATATTTTGTGTTACTTGCATGTTCTACGAAAGGATAGGCATATTTGGTGAGATAAAAGGTGATGTGTGACGCCCATTAGGATAATTTGTTAACAAACGATTTACCATAGGTATACTATATGACATTGGTCGTCACTAATTAATATTTTTGATGTGTCACATATGGAAATAGTTGGCGGGCCATCAAAATTGCTGATTTCGATAAAACCCAATGAACGAAAATGATAAATTACAACAGTAGAACATAATATTAACGGTTTTTAATTTTTTCTTATCTGTGGGTAGGATAAAATCTGTCCGTGGAATGCCATTTTGTGACCCCTGCTATATGCGGTATTTAATATTTATTATATCTTTGAGACCTGCACTAGTTTTTCCAGAAATTTTGTAGGACGGATGGTAAAAGTAGTTTTCATAAGTTAAAATATTTTAAATCTCGGTTGCATCTTTTGATAATTCCTTGAAGATTCCACGGAATCACTCAAATCGATAAATACTGTAATTTTTTTTCTAGTACCTACCTACTAACTTTGCAAAATAAAATAAAACAGATGCACTCACACAATTTACCACACCACTATATTATGTGATACCCTTTATCGGTTTTCGAAGATGACACGACTAAGGCAAGATGAAAAATCACAAAAATAGGAATAAGTCAAAGAGGGTGGCTGTATACACAGTCTTATAATATAAAATATAGGGGTTGGAGTTGGGTGTTGTTCACCCCACCAGTCACTACAGTTTAATCAATACACGTTTTAACGAAGTTCAAATTTTTATCGTCGCATAGCGCTGTTGGGCGCCGCCATACGCTAACTTATTTTTTTAACAAACTAACACCTGTTACAGAAAAACAAAATAAAAAAAAAGAAGTGTAATCAATTTTTAAGTTTTGTTTCATAAAAACAAGTAATAAAAATTCCTAAAAACAAATTACACGTCGTTGTAAAATCAATAGGTACCTTTCATACCTTTTATACCAATACATTCATCACTCAGCTATAAGAATTGAAAAAAACATGGATATAGGTAGTTTCATTAACAACATATTAATAATAATATTGTATACATACTATTAATACGCAAGACAAATAAATATATTTTGTATGTATTTTTTACATTGCAGTAACGGAATATTATTTGATGTAAATTCTGCGTTTTCTGTAATAGTAGCTGTTTTAGGTGTAATACACTGTATTAATGAAATGATTTTCCTGATTCCGATGGCAACAGAAGTAGGTACATAACAAAAGTATTATTCGAGATGTTATCGAGAGATCTTTAAAATACGGCATCGATTAGAATAGAGGCACGTGAGCCAAAAGGATACAGTAAACACACTCACACGGTGAAGCAACGGAGTATAATATTATAGTATACGGTGCACACACAAGGGAGTATTGATCGGTGGTAGATAGGGTCACGGAGCCATACGAGTTGGTCCTACCACCCCAATGGGCGCCAATCCATATTTCACATTAAAAAACAATTTTATTTCGCAGTTGTTAACATAATGTATGGGTAGGTATAACCACCGTTCAACTATATTTCATCCAAAGAGACATTATAATATCACAATGGGTGACATGCTCGCAACCCTAAGGAGTTGATAAGCTCTGAATAATTATGTGTTCAACATAGGCGTGCGCAGGGGGATGCCGGGTATGCCATGGCATCCCCTGCAGGGTTATTATAACCATACAGTTTTTAGTTGTAAATGTTTTGATTATAAATTAGAATCATGAACCTACCGTATCTTAGTTCGATAATTTACATATTTTGAATATATTTTTATATTATTTTCTTATAATAAAATATTGGGAGTCAAATATTAATTTGATTTCATAATTATATTTTCATAATCATCACAGGTACCTAGAAATAATAAAACAGACTGCTAACTCATGATAATATAATTGAAATCAAAATCCACCATTTTAATGGGAATTGCGGGTTTTGCCACTAGAACATTCAAGCCC
>NC_042493.1:42210485-42360137 GCF_005508785.2 Acyrthosiphon pisum | reverse complement strand
TATTGATGACAAAATATTTTGTATTTTTATTAATTACGTTTTATTGTTAAGCATGCGGATGCTGGAGAATTCGCACTGGTACATACTTTTCAAATTAAAATATCTAAAACCAATAAATTAGCTAAATAAAATGCTTGCTAATCTATTTTCGCATTATATGGCAAATTATTTGTATGTATTAAGAGTTTTTAGGGAGTTATTTTTTGTATTGAGCTAAATATGTTTAAAAATACCGGCATACCCTGCGAAAAAAGTCTGCGCACGCCTATGGTGTTCAATAAAATATGTTCCAATATAGTATAATAAACAAAATTGAAACTCAGTAAACCTCAAGGCATACATAAATTATGATGCTAATTTTAAAACTGGTAGTTGCTAAGCACCCTCAAATTGTGCTTATAATATTATGTTTCAATTAGAAACCTTACCCAAAAACAATGTCCTCGTTAAATCAGCGTCCAGTGATATATAGTAAAAATAGTTGGAAAGAAATAATATCTATTAGTTTAGAATAAACATTATTTTTACTATGTGTCACTGGAGCGAGTGTGAAAATGGCAATTGACCTAGTTATTGATAAGAAAATATACAATCGAAAAAGGCAATAGCCATAACTACGATGATCCCGCTTCACCAAATTATATCGTCCTAAAATAATTATACCAGAATATGGAAAATTCGTATTAGATCCAAATCAATAAAGCATAGCTAAATGATTCATATTATATTATATTTAGTTAGGTTTTTGAAAGTTGACAGTAACTGCCATTATGATGACGTAAATTTGCTCACCCCCGGAAAAGACGTATGGACACCTATAATTTTGATAATTTATTATTTTTGACTTTCGTGTAATAAACGATAATTATTAAATTAAAAATAACAACTTTTCTAATAATATAATAAATCAATTGTCTTCAAAAAATCTTTATTCTTAAATAGAAAATTGTATTGATCAATAAAATGAGTACAAAGAAGGAAGCTATGCTAGGTACATGAAGTAGCCAGTAGGGAATGTATATAATAATAATTAACTTAATATTACTTAATACTTATCAAAAATCTTACATTTATTCTACAAAAATTTAATAACATATTTGAAATATGTATTACAATTTGGTCTGAAAAAACCACTAGGTATTGTGCTAGAAAATTAAAATAACTTAAAGGTAAATAAATAATATACCTAGTCAATAATTTTGATAGGTACCTAAGTCCTAAATTCTTATTTTTGACTAATGTACAATTAATGATTTTAATTAAATTAAAAAACTAAATTGATCTAATTCAACAATACAAAATAGGGAGATAATATTAAATAGTTTATAACTAGTGGATTATTTTTATCAATTTCTAATGATATTATAAATAAATTAGGTATATCAAAATATCTTATCTTAAATAGACGATTACATAAGTCTGTAAAATATGTGTTTACAAATAATGAAGCCATGCTACAGTAGGTATTACAGGAAATAGAGAATAATAATTAGCTAACCAACATTAATAATTAATAGTAGTAATAAATACAATAGTACCTAACTATTAACTTGTCAAAAATGGTGCAATTCAACATGACATTTAATTATATAATATTCAATAGGTACTTAGTACCTACAATTAAACTATGTATGAAAAAAATCTTATTGTGCTAGAAAAATCATATACCTAATCTTATTTAACAATATAAAATATGATAAAATATTAGATAAACGTTAATTTTTTTTAAAGTTAGAATAAAATTAGAAAAATGTTACTAATTAACTAAATATTCAAGATAATAAATCTGGTATAGTCTTGTAGACTACAAAGATAAGAAACTTTAATTTAAATTTAAATTAGAGTATAAATGTACATTGAACATACTGTATTACTGCATACTATATTATACCTATAGTAAATACTGTATAAATAACTTAATCATTAATAATCAAAAACTACTTAGGTACTTAATTTACTACTTATAAGCGAATATATTATATTTCGGATAAACAACACTTTTATAGTTAAATATAATCACATGAAATGTGAAATATTTAATAATACCTATATTATATTTCGGATAAACAACACTTTTATAGTTAAATACAATCACATGAAATGTGAAGTATTTAATTTATTTACATAACTATACTAGAGATGGAAGAAAATTTATCGTTAAACACTTCAGCAAAATATGGTACCTAACTTTAACTTTTTTTAAAGTTAGAATAAAATTAGAAAAATGTTACAAATTAATTAAATTTTCATGACAGTAAATCTGGTCTAGTCTTGTAGACTACAAAGATAAAAACCGCCATATTTTATAGATATTCATAAATAAAGTCTATTTCTGTTAAATTATTTTAATGGGTACCTAAATGTTAAAATTGTTACATGAAAAACAATATATGTTTTTTTTTTTGAAGGCTGGAAAAGGATCCACCCCTGGTATAATAATACTTAGATAGCAATTTAATATAGTACCTACGACCTACCTAATATGTATGGATGTATATACCTATTATGTGCATATGTATTTTAAAATCTGTGGCATTTATATTTATATTTTAGATTAGGGAATAATTTAAAAATTTAAATTTAAATTAGGGCATAAATGTACTTTGAACATACTGTATTACTGCATACTATATATATGTATAAATAACTCAATCATTAATAATCAAAAACTACCTAATTTGTATTAGCGAATATATTATATTTCGGATGAATCACACTTTTATAGTTAAATACAATCACATGAAATGTGAAATATTTAATTTATTTACATTACTATACAAGAGATGGAAGAAAACTTTAGCAAAATATGGTAACAGTACCTTTGTTACCATTAAGAACCGTCTTTACTGTTCAATTTATTATTGAATGCCGGGCGGTTTGATATAACTATTTACAAGCATCTTTAAATTGTCTATAAAAGTTGTTTTTTCACCCTCTTTATGAGTATATAAAATGTTATGCTTGAACTTCTTTACCGCATTAAATTGAGCATTACGTTTTTTAAAACCTTGACCTTGAAATTTCTTATTACCAATCCTTAAAATAACCTTAACACTTTTATTGGATGTAGTTTTTTTATCTACAAGAGAAAAAGGAGACCATATACTATTTCGTTGATTGTAATTTTCCATAAAAGTGCATTGTGCTGTAGTATTCTCGTCGGGGCAATTTTGAAGAAATGGAGAAATTCCTGGTTCTTCACTACTTTTCATCGGTGCCGGATTATCACAGCAGTCTAAAAAAGGATAAAAAAAACATTGTGTGTATCAACTTAGATTATGAATTAAAAATTTATCAAAAACCAAAATGAATAATTCAACAATATAATATTGTGTTATATTATAAGGGCTGGAAAATATTTTATTATTTAAATATTTTTTCTGAATACTTCAATACTTACTTATAATATTGATTTATAAATATAAAATTTGACACATTGGTAGGTACGCATAGGTAAAACAATATTAATTGGGTGCATTTGTTTATGGTTCTTATTAATTAAAGTGTGATATTATATCATTACTTTCAATTAATTGAAGTAGGTACCTACGTACTCTGTACCAGCTCTTCATGGTTCGTTATCTTATAGACCGTACTGATAATTTTTAACAGAGACCAGGACTGGTCCGGACCGATAAAATAAAAACGAAGCCAGGCCAGACCAGACTGATATATTTTAACAAACACCAGGACTGGACTGATACATTTTAACAAAGACTAGGACCGGGCCGGGTCGATAAAATAAAAATGAGCCAAACCGAACGATTATTTTATTATGATGATAATAATGATTTTTATTTTTCAACGTAAAATAAATGATATGTAAAATAATATTATTAAATCGACGTTCAAAATGCAGATTACTATATAGACCGGACAATATAGACCTAATATAAATTTAAAGGTGGACCGGACTGGAAAACTTTTTTTAAGGACCCAACCGGACCGGACCATTTTTTTTTTTAGAGGAAGAGACCGAACCGGACCTAACCACATTAAATTACAATACACAAAGACCGAAAAATACCGGACCTACCTACATTTTTAGAAACATCCTAACATATAAAATTATTTTTTACGAAAGATTTTTTTGTCTTGATTTAAATGCATCATTGTTCTATACCGGCAGTTAAATTGATTTGTCAATAATATAAAACAAAATTTTAATACGTAAAAATTTTAAAATTATTGATGAGGTTACAACTTACAAGCATATTACATAATAATATGATTATAAAAATTCTAATTTTTTATATATATATTTTGTTATACAAAAATAGTTTACATTGGACAACCAAATGAATGAACAATATGATATTATACTTTACCTGATGGCTTAGTATCTGCACAATGAGATAAATTTCCTTGATCATTCGTTGGTGTATTACCCAATGTTACTACAGTTTCTGTTTCATTATTTTGATTACTTATTTCAAAAAAGTTATCGACAGGGCTTGAATAGAACTTCTTTACTGCGACTAATTTAGCTTCAACTTCCGTACGACCACTTCCTTCAAATCGATAATCACCTATGTTTAATGCAATCTTTGTACTGTCTATATCGGATGATTGATTATTAATGGGAGACCAATTGCATAGCAACTTGTATGCTTTTTCAAAATCATGCAGTATGCGTAATCTATCGTTTTTAAAATGTCAATCGATATGATCTAGAGTTTCGGTTGATGACAATGTTGATTCTGCGTTTTTGGAACAGTCTAAAATAATGAATAAACGTAATATTATAAATAGTATTAGTGACTTGGCTTATAAATATTGTATTGATTAAATGTTTAATGTCTATAACTAGACTAAAATAATAAATCAAACGTCAGACGGTGAATGTATAATATTATGTATATCACAATTCACAATAATAATCATACCTATATCCTACCCGGCTACCTATTTCACATCTATAAAACGCGTCAGGTATTTTCTGTTTCGTAAAATGAACAACGTTTGCATTCATTTCATGAAATGCAACCAGGTTTCTCGACTTTACATAATTACATACACATTATGGATAAAGCCAATGAGAGGGAATCTGACCCGCATGCCCCCCCCCCTCGTATACGCCACTGATTATCTTTAATAAATAGATAATTTTATTATACTATACCAGATAGCTGAGTATCCTCAGCAAAATGAGATGTATTTCCTGATGTTGCATAATTGTTCGTCATATTTTCTGATTTATCTATTTCATTTTTGTTATTACTCATTTTTTCAGAAGAAATTATGGAATTGTACATCCTAATTGCACATGCTTTAGCAGCAGTAATTGAAATTCCACGACCTTCAATTGAATCTAAATCAATGTGCAAATAAATATTGTACACGCTATTGTATTTATTAAACATTTCAGGAGACCAAAATGCTCGTGGATATGTTTTGCTAAATTTTTCCAGTGTAGCTAAATCTTCAAATGTCTCAGCCATTTCGAACGTTAAATTTTTCAAACTAAATTATAGATTGATGATTGGTAATAGTTTCTGAAACAGTCTATAGTAAAAACAATAAATTTATTTAGGTTACATAAATATTAAAATTTATTAGCTTAAATACATATGTGTTTGTTTTACTAATGCGTAACATAGAACATTTGAAATTTTTTTAAAAATGATTTAAATATTTCTCTGTTGATTTGGAATCTGAGTAGAGCGATGATGAATTGATTTTACAATGATGGATGTGTGTGTATTTTTTTGTGTGTTTGTCATCAGTCATCACCTTTTAGGACAATGAAAATGCTATAAATTTCTACTATGGTAAATTTCTACTATGGTAAATTTTTTTTGTAGAAAAATGGAACTAGCTTGTACTTTTGATAGGTCAAAATTTAAAATTTCTTATATTTTTCAAAATAGAAATACAGAAAAACGGGAATTATTACAACAAATCAGTTTTAGATAAAATTGACATTGTTTTTTTGGTTTAACTTAAAATCTAATCCAACTTTTTGTACCTACTTAGCGTTTTTATTACACGGATTTTGGCAGAGTGTTTTATTCAGGATAAGTAAAAACAGTAGATACTTTAAATTTTCATTAAATGTTTATTCAACAATTTTCAATATACGAAAATATTTAAAAATTATTTTGACTCTGTTTGAGCGATTGAGATTTATAGCCATGAGAAAACCTTGACATTTTAATACGAAATTCCTTATACAAGATGTTCTAATAGTAATATAAATTCTAAAATATTAAAAATACATTTGCACAATTTTCTTATAAGCATCTAATGTTTAAAATTTAAATGTTGACAAAATTCCCCAAAATCTCGAAAATTTGTAAATTATTTTGTAGTACAAAATGTATAATTGTTCAACTAAGGAATATTTAAATCAAGGTTCCCCATAAGTATTTTATACTGCAAACAAAAAAATCTAAAAAATATATAAACTCGGTTTTTTTTAAATAAATATTTTAAGTGCAAATTTGTACAAATTTTGATAGTTAATTGAAGAATAAAAATTTTAGTTATTTTGTTGTAATTAAAAAAATGTATTCGTGGCTACTTATAAACTTTTAAAATATATCAAGTAGAAATGAAATTTTATACACACAATGACGTCTTCAAAATATTTCAAATTTAATGATTTAGGCAATAAATAAATAACTTTAATAGCAATAATAATACAATAAAATATATTTAGTATAATATTGGCTGACAGCTGTCTTTGCACAAATCATTTTTCTTACACAATAATTATATACAATATACACATCCATAACAGTCACTTACACCGTCAAAATACGGATTACGAAGCAATATAATTTCGTTGTACCTAATTCAGTTTTAGTGTTCACGTGAAAATTGGCTATGGTGTAACTCGATTTGATATTTAATTTGACTGAGATGGAATATAGAATATATAGTGAGTACTTGATACATTGTTGAATTTGGTACAAGCTACTATCTACACTTTTCTGAGAACTCTGAGAACTATCTTTAATACTTTGGTAAAAATCAGTTTTTGAGTCCATTAACTGCAATTATAAGATTATACGTTTTATAATATTTGAATAAGAAACAATAACTAAATAAAATATAATTTTCTCTTTAATAAAAAAAAAAAAAAAATAACACAGAAATACAGACGGGTCGATTATTCTATAGTTACATTTTAACTACGTTACATCTGTACCTAACATTACAATTATTCATTTCTTGTGAGCCAAAATAAAATATATTTGTTATTGCTACCCTATGGGGGTAGAAAAATTAAACTTAAAACAACCACCAATTCTCAAGGAATCTTGATTAAACTTTTATTGAAATCGGTAAGGTAGTTTCTGAGATTAGCCGTTAATAAAAATGTATTTTACATTTATACAAAGATAGATTTAACATATATAGATAGTTTATAAGACGAATCATACTTAAAAATGCATACCTCCCCCGAGACTCGGCCGATAGATTGGTGAAAACCGCACCCACTAATATTTATTGAATAATTTCGAGGATTGCACTAATGAAAATTTGTCCGGGATGGCTAGTAAAGATATACTTTACGTAAGTTTTCAATTTTATGTACAACAGGCCTAGGCCGTGGGGACGACGGTCGACGGGACACTGTATTCGCCCAAATAGTGGCCAAATCGATAAATACGGCCATCTATTCTTAGTTTTCTGAATGGTATAATATAAAGTATAAACGGTTTGCAAAATAAAATGAATCAAATGTACTCACCAATTTCGCCACACCACAATACGCGTTGATACGCTTTGACGACTTTGACGATAAAAATGGAAAAGTAATTTGTCAACGTAGGCGTTGACTACCCCACCGACCTAACCCCACTATACAGTTCAAAAATCGATAAGCATTTGATGTACTTAGTTCAAACAGTTATCGTCACACAGCGCTGCCGGTATATACTATTAGTTATTTTTTTTTTTTAACAAACTAACACTTGTTACACTATAATTAAATTGAGAAAACCAGTGTGCCCGATTTTAAAGTTATGCTTTTAATTTTCCACAACCATATCCAGAATACATGGCTGAAAATGTATTTTTTAGTCTACAACTTCAAACAAGTAGTGAACTAAAACGAGAACGTTATCATCGTACTATAATAATTTACGTGACCTCAAACAATTGCGGCAGTCAAATAAAACACTTTAATTTTACATTTGTGAACATAATATAGGTAAAACCACTGTTCAACTGTATTTCGCCGATCATTTCGCAATGCCTAAAAGATTTTTATTCAAGGGTGGACCAAAGAGAGGGCAACATAAATTACGGTTGGTACAGTGTTGCATGGTTTAGTGGCACAATCCCGGGGGCGGGGGGGGGGGGGGTTTAGTGTCGGGTGGCATATTGCCTTTGAACCTTCCCAATCCGTATATGAGTACGTAAGTAAAATATTGTTTATTTATTATAGAATTTAATAATTTCTTAACGTAAAATAATAATATTAAAATAATAAAATAATTATTATATACCGAATTATGAAAAATGAATGTTTTAACAATTTCATCAATAATATAAAGAATTTTCGAATTACAATTAATTTTCTGTTTTTTAATATTCCTATACGTTTCTAATTTTAATAGAAACATCTGAATTCCGGATTCAATAATAAAATAATAATAAAATGGTGTCCCAAATTATACTGTATACCTTTTTGAAAAAATGTTCATTGTGTCCCAATTCCCGGGACATTTCCCCAAGCCGGACCATCATAGATGTTTACTCGGGGGTCTACGAGGTGGCTGTAAGTTTTTTAAAATAACCCAAAAATAAAACGGTTTGAATTTAACTCATATTATTTGATGAATCAAGACCATCAGTTAAAGTAGAAACCTTACATTTTTATTGTGAAGTTTGTTGAATGTATATTTATAATTTTTTTAGGTTTACGCGAACAGTCCTTTATATTTCTAAGTTTCAGAATATTCTTTTTTTGTGGATTTAAATATAATTAATAATTCTGACCTCATTTAACATTTTTTGATTTAAGATCAAAAGATCACAATATTTTTAAACAAAAAATTTAATCAATATTTGGTGTGCGTTGATATTTTTGATTCCATTCTCTACTACATATCTCTGTTTTTCTTGATTTTGAATTTTCTATAACTGTCACAAAAGTGGATATTGACAATAATGTAATAATGTATTAATTTTTAGTATTATTTAAGGGGGGGGGAAGAATGGTCCTTGATTATAATTTATACTTCAGAGGGGTCCATGACCCAAAAACGTTATGTCTTAAATTATTTCAAGTATCGAGTCCGACAGCATTTTAAAATTGTTGGTACGAAACAATTTTTATCTACCAAAACATATACTCGAAACTTCAATTTTAGATTTATCGTAGGTGCTACTACCCTGCTAAGTTACTCTACTACTGATAAATTATTTTTAAACGATGAGGTTGTTAAGCTGGAGGAAGAAGATTATTTTTCATAATCTACACCTCGTGATTGACAGTTGCATAGCGCAATTTATAGTTCAAAGACCTTGTGTTGTATGTTTAAATATACAATACGGATACCGCAGGGGGAAGGACGGCCCTCACCGGTGAAGTGTCCCTCTGTAACGCCGCGATTCAAACACACACAAAAACAAAAAAAGGTCAAAGACCTTAAGAAATGTAGTTATATTTTATAGGTATCCACTCAACAGTACAACAGCTTTTTTTTTTTTATAACGGAGCATATCAGATCTTAGATCACCTAAATCTACTTTCAAAGTGGAGTAAAAGTCGAAAAATAAAAAACAGTGCTTCTAAAAATCGTGCCTATATGTAGGTATTTATGATGTTTTTAAACTGCTACTGAAGTATTATATGAGGACTCTGGAAATAAATTTACTATCAAGCTTTTTTTACTAAGTGAAAACGTATTCGACAAAAGTTTAAAACAATTTTCAAGAAAATAAATAGATTAATAAGAGCTAACATATTTTGAAAACCTTACAATATAATACAGAAAATGCAAATATAAATATTTGGTGAACATTTCAAGTGTCAACTTTAATTAGTTTTTGAGTTACATCAAAAAATTAAATCAAAATTCGGTTTACGTAAAAATTCCTATTATTCCTTCAATTTTATTTTGTTTTCCGACACTTAAGAAAACTACTGTATGAATGTGTCACATTCAGGTAAACTTTTTGTTTGTTAAATGTTGAAAAACTAATGGGAAATCTTCTATGCAATTTACAAAGGTTAACTATGAAAACAAACACTTTTATTTAGTTAAAAATTATCTGGACAATTATAAAAAAATATTATTGATTTATGCTCAACTTTGATTTATTAATGGCATTGTTAAAGAGTTATATGGAACCTTGTATAAAATAGTCAAGTTATTTGATAGGAGACAAAAGTAATTTAACGACAATAATTGAAAAATGTCAAAATCAGGCACGTTGACAAGCAGTGTTGAGTTCAGATAGCAAAAATAACATATAGATAAATATTAGATTACTAGCTAAATTAATATCTAGATTAATATGAAGAAAAAAAATGTAAATATGTAGATAAAACTTTTTTATCTAGATGTTTAAATTATTATACTTAATTTCTTTTAATGCTTCACATGCTATTGGATTCTTGGTTTAGTAATTTAAAGGGAAGCAATTCAGGAAGGCTTATTTTGTATCAAAATTAATTAATGAACAAATATAAGTATAAAATATATACTGAGCAATGAGCATTGAGCATGCAGTACCAATTTCAATGTATGACAAATACATCTACCCCAAAACCATCGTTGAATTAGGTACTAATTGGTGATTACTACTTTACATATATTTTCTGGTTTTCTGGTTTAAGAACTGATTATAGACATTTAATATTATATTCAAACTATAAATTAAAATAAGTACAAAAAAAATAAGTAAATGAAACTTTATTCTTTTTGAAAATATTAATTATTCAATACAGTTTAAATGACTTAACACACTCAACGGTTTTTACTCTGTTGGCAGTATAGGCCACTATTATAGTCAGTGTTTATTGACTATATATATAATATTTTTATAGTTATAAAAATAACTATATGTCTAATATTTTAGACATATTTTTAGTGTTTTCCACATTATTACCAATAGACGGGACGGGTGTCGGGTTCACGGTGTTATAACTTGTATAAACTTGGAATAACCTGTATTCTGGTATCTGTATTGATAATATTGATAAACGATCGTAACGGACAGACCAGGGTGCTTTACTGCTATTGTTATTACTTATTATTAATTTGCTATCAAACATTAAATTATTGGTATTTAAAAATTGTGGTAACAGCATAGAATACAATATTATTGCGATTTGCCAGAAAACAGCACGAAAATATTATTATTATTTTGTACTCATATAGATAGTATTGTGATAATATTATAATATTTTATGTAAAATGACTAAATGAGTAAACTATTATTGAAAAAACACGTCCATTACACTTATTTACACAACGAGATTTATCTAGATATTTATAATTATATATATATAATATATATATATAGATTTCCATAATTTAAATCTTAGATACCAATTAGATATTAATTTTTTTATTCATCTAGATAAGATGAAGGTAAGTACTTAATTTGAATCTAGATAATTTATCTAGATATCACTCAACACTGTTGACAAGTGATGACCTGGAGGTAATTAACCCGTGACCGTTGTAATGTATGAAAAACATTTTATGAACATCTACGAAGTATCTACGGTTATCAGTTATCACTTATTAGTTTTCGAGTAAACCGAATAATGGTTTTCAATAAAAATTCATATTTGTCCCTCATTCTATTTCGTTTAACCTTGACGCATTTGAATACTTGTGAGGATTTTATACTTTCGTATACGCCGATCACTTCTAACCCATAAAATACGATTGAAAACGGCATTTTTGCATAATAACACGATTGAGAACGCTCGATATTTTATTTTTTTCCAACGTTGCCAAATTGTATAGAATGATAATTTGATCACGATAATCTGTTGATATTGAAATAATCCAGCAATATATTATGTTGTTATTAAAATTATAATTAAAACTCAAGCAGAAACAATATTGAAAAGAACTATGATAGAGTCAAAGTACTAAGAATAATATGTCAATGTCCTATAACAATTTGTTAAATGGATTTAGGGGCTTATAGATGATCTATTGATGAATCTGTTAGATAAATGTTAGTAATTACTATTGATCTATCAATATAAATAATTTGTAAAAATGATTTAAGTATAACGAATACTACCTACAATCTACATCTAATATTACATATAGATGGTTTATATTTTTGTAAAGCCATATTTATGGATTATTATTCTTAGTATGAATATTTTAATAACTCAGAAACTATTTATTAGAATTTTGATTTAAATACTTCAACATTTTCAAGAGAATCATCCGCTAAATAATTTACAGTTAAAAAGGGGGGATTTTCATTTAAAAATTAAAGTTTGTATCGCCACAGGACATTCCTTGAGTAGTACAAAATTATGAATTTTGCTGAATTTGAAATGATGGTCTTAAGGTACTTGAAATCAGAATTTGAATAAAAGTACTATTAAAGGAATAAATGGAAGTGAGCATGTTTAAATAGTCGTTCTGTATATTACATATTTTTATAAGTTATACATTATAATATTATTTTACATTTTTTATTCGTATATTTGTATTTTTTTATTTGTATTACATATTATTAGGTATCCATTTATTTTTATAAGGTTATAATTTAAATTGATGACTTTTTTAAAGAATATTTATTTTATGCATACAGGCATGATCCGTTCAATAGCCAAATAAATGATATGGCAACGTTGCATGTAAATTCGTTCTCAATCGTATTATTTTTTGGGTTTTTTTTGTGTCAGCGATTAGTTTTTTGTTAATTTTAAGTGTACACAAATAATAGAAGAAATAATATTATAAGCACTTTTATTGACAACCGGCGTCTAGTGGTAATCGCGTCATACGATCACCACCACTGACTATATTTCTGTCTTCACATATTCTTTATATATCAATTTTACTATTGATCACCAATCACCATCGGTAATATTGATATTAAGATTAACCTAGTAACATTGTAGTTATTGTGTATTATTATTATTATTATGCGTACAATTATAATAATTTTTATTTTATCACATTATTGTAATCTTAAACTAATCCAGTGGAATGTATGTTTCTTCGTTGTTACTTAGATTATTGAATATTGTTTAATTTGTTTTGAAATGTCACCTGTTAAATATGATTATTTTCTTAACCTAGTTAATAGTTTTAGTTTTTATATTTTTATATATTAGCATACATTTTTATACAACATTACTTTTGACCCATGCATTTACCAACTAGATTCACTAAATAAGCACATCATTGTAAAATCAATTTTAGTTTTTGATGACAGTTATTATTATTATTTCTTATGGCGTCTATGAGCAACACCAGAAACATTTAAAATATTATAAAAAGATATAACATGTATAAAAATAAAAGATGGTCAACAGTGATAAAATTAAAAAATAAACAATCACATTAATAAATACAAATACATTAGTAACATAAAATAGACAAGAGGTTCCCCTTATGGTAAATTCGTATTTCCTGATCGCCAAAGCTTATATTTATTTCTTGACTAGCTTTTTTGTTATTCAAATGAAACACTGTTACTTCCGTTTTTGTTGGCGTAGGCTTTAGTCTTCACCATTTAAAATATGAGTCTAACTTACTAAGGTAATTGGTTAGGGACTCTTCTAGTCCCTCGAAGCTGTTACTTTGACTAGCCAGGGCGATATCATCCGCATAGATTAACTTTTTGGTAGATGTTGGAGGCAGATCTTTTGTATATAAATTAAATAGTAGTGGGGCCAGGATCGATCCTTGTGGTAGGCTGTTATTTAGCACTCTCGTCTTACTTTTTTCCTCTCCTAAGTAGACGGTTAGTCATCTATTACTGAGCATGTTGTTGAGTAGTATGAGTAATGTTTTACAAGGGATTACATCGAGGAATTTAGATAATAGGCGTTTTCGTCAAACTGTGTCGTAACTCGTAAGCAGAGGACAGGTCGACAAAAGCTACAGCCATTTTTAGTTTTTTATCGTAACCCGTTTTCGATGTGAGTGGTTAACGCTATGACTTGGTCACATCAATTTCGTTGTGGGCTAAACCCTGCCTGTTCTTGCGGTAAGACCTTATCTATAGCTTCAAATCTAAGTTAAAAATTAATCTCTCGAGTAGCTTGCACTTAGTAGCGATATGGGTCTGTAACTTGTAACGTCGTCATTTGTCTTATCTGGTTTTAGTGCTGCTAATACCTTGGTTGTTTTAAACAATTGTAGTAATTTACCGAGTATAGTATGTCGGAGAAAAAGTCGGCTAACAATTTTCTTGTATTGGGACCACAATTTTTAAGAAATTCTGGGTGAATACCATCTAGTCCGGCCGCTTTACTAGTTTCCACACCTTTTAGAGCTATTTGTATTTTTCAGAGTTAAAATTCTCTTCCCATTTAGATTTATCCATTGCTTTTAGTTTTTAGGCTCATAGTGACTTTTCTTACTGTTTCTTTACCCATCGTAGCTTTGGTCATTTCGACTATTCTGTTAGTAAATCCATCCGGTTAAATTTTCGGTGCCGTTTTTGCTCTTGTTGGGTTCGGGTCAAGTCTGCGGAACAAATCCCAGGCTTCTCTACTGGAGTATTTGAAATCTAGCTTTTCTATTGTCTCAATCTATCTATATCTACGTGATTTTGCCAGTGAAGTTAGGAGCATGTCTGCAAGCTCAGTTGTGCCATTTTTTTGAAATTCTTTATAAAGTAGATTACTTCCAGCATTCCAACATGATATATAATTTCGTCTATAACCTCGGGGGGACACAGTGTTTTGCTGCTTCTTTAACAATACCAACAAAACGATCGTAATTATTACTCTTTGGTTTGATCCATCTGATATTTGCGTCTACAGATTTCGTGAAAGTATGCCAGTCGGCTTTTCTAAAATTCCATCTTGGTTTTTGAATGGTTTTAACAATTGGGATTTGAATAATGACATTTATAAGTATCGGCCTGTGCAGGTTTCTGGGAAAGTTGTTTAAAATGGTTCTTTAGGCTGGTATAGCTATTAGGTTTTTATTTTTGAGACGATGCATAGGTCAGAGTTGTAGCCTTTGTTCCATCGACCTGAGTGAAATATTTTTCTATATTTTGCATTGAATAATAGTTGCATATTTTTGCTATCCATCCAATTGTATAATATTTCACCATTATTATCATTCATTTCATAACCCCAGTTGGTATGGTGGCTGTTGAAGTCCCCAATTGATTGATGTGGCATGACTGGTAGTGGAGGGGTGGGTCATATTTCATTAGGTGGTTTATATATGTTGAGGATAGTTATCTCACTGACTCGTATTATAGCTATAATGTATACGTTGTCTGTCGATGTTGAAAAAAGGTGACTCCAGTTTTCTATATCGTTCCTATCGTAGATGGCAGATCCGAACCTTCTATGGTAGAGAATTGAAATTAGCGTGTATCTAGAAATTGTAGCTCTTCGTGCCATTTGAAACTTGTCAGGAACATGAGTTTCCTGCAGCAAACCTACGTCTATTTCATGTTCTTTTAATAGTCTTTTGAGATATCTGCTTTTGTCACTGCGGATTCCTTCCACATTAAGTTGAACGATACGGAGCTGGGGGGCCAGATCTCGATCAAATAGTCCTCAGAAGAACTGTTTTCTGGTTGAGAAGTGTTGATGTTGGTGTTATTGTTGCTCATGATTACTATGAGGTTCTAAAAACACTGAACAATATAGCAGCCGGTAGTGGTAATTCTTTAGCCGTCTAGGACGTTGCCCGAGGTACACTACGTGGAAGCGAATTACCTTTGTACCATTGTCATTTAAATGACAGTTGAAGCGTTGGAAAACCATATTTTTCCGTACAGTAGAGAAGTGACAAAAATACATGCTACTTTTATTGAACCGTGTGAGAAGGAAATTCCAGTCTTGGGCGAATGCGGTCCTCGCCTAGTTGTTACTAAAATAGCACACTTCCCGCCCTTGCCATACCCTTGCCTACAATTGATGTTATAATTCAAGTTCCCCCTTCATATACAGATTTTGGATCCATGCTGCTATAACATTATATTGTATTTTGAATTTCTAATTGATTACCTTGAACGGTAAAACAATCACAACTGGCTTAAATATCTGATGAAGTCAATAAATTCTAATTAGTCATAATACATATAACAGAATAATATAGTAACCAAGTAATTTAAAAAAACTTATACGTGTTGTTATAAGCACAAAACAAATAAGTTGTAATATAACAACAGTAGGTATCTATAGCTTAGAAGCTCCCATTAAAAATTGTTATGAGAGCTATATTTTAGTAATTTGGATTTAATGACTCTAAAATGAATAACCTAACTGGTTTTCCTGGTAAAAGAAAGAACTTGTGTGATGTTTGCGACAAGTCGTTCAGTCAAAGTTGCAATTTGACAACACATCGACGGACCCACACAGGTGAGAAACCATACATATGCGATGTATGCAACATGTCATTCAGTCAAAGTGGCTCATTGACGAGTCATCGACGGACTCACACAGGAGAGAAACCATACGCGTGTGATATATGTGAAAAATCGTTCAGTGATAGTGGCACATTGAAGAAACATCGACGTACCCACACAGGAGAGAAACCATTTACGTGCGATATATGTGAAAAGTCGTTTGCTGAAAGTAGTTCATTGACGAGTCATCGACGGACTCACACAGGAGAGAAACCATACGCGTGTGATATATGTGAAAAATCGTTCAGTGATAGTGGCACATTGAAGAAACATCGACGTACCCACACAGGAGAGAAACCATTTGCGTGCGATATATGTGATAAATCTTTCAGTCAGAGTTGCAATTTGACAACACACCGACGTACCCACACAGGAGAGAAACCATACATATGCGATGTATGCAACATGTCATTCAGTCAAAGTGGCTCATTGACGAGTCATCGACGGACTCACACAGGAGAGAAACCATACGCGTGTGATATATGTGAAAAATCGTTCAGTGATAGTGGCACATTGAAGAAACATCGACGTACCCACACAGGAGAGAAACCATTTGCGTGCGATATATGTGACATGTCGTTTAGTCAAAGTTGCCATTTGACAACACATCGACGGACCCACACAGGTGAGAAACCATATGCGTGTGATGTATGCGAAAAATCATTCAGTAAAAGTGGCACATTGACGAGTCATCGACGGACCCATACAGGAGAAAAACCATACGCGTGTGATGTATGCGACATGTCTTTCAGTCAAAGTGGCTCATTGAAGAAACATCGACGTACCCACACAGGAGAGAAACCATTTGAGTGCGATATATGTGACAAGTCGTTTGCTGAAAGTAGTTCATTGACGAGACATCGACGGACCCATACAGGAGATAAACCATACGCATGTGATGTATGCGAAATGTCTTTCAGTAAAAATGGCACATTGACGAGTCATCGACGGTCTCACACAGGAGAGAAACCATACATTTGTGATGTATGTGATAAATCATTCAGTGAAAGTGGCAAATTGACTACACATCAACGGACCCACACGGGTGAGAAACCATATGCGTGTGATGTATGTGAAAAATCATTCAGTGAAAGTGGCACATTGAAGAAACATCGACGTACCCACACAGGAGAGAAACCATATGCGTGTGATGTATGCGAAAAATCATTCAGTGGAAGTGACACATTGAAGAAACATCGACGTACCCACACAGGAGAGAAACCATTTGCGTGCGATATATGTGACAAGTCGTTTGCTGAAAGTAGTTCATTGACGAGACATCGACGGACCCACACGGGCGAGAAACCATACATTTGTGATGTATGTGATAAATCATTCAGTAAAAGTGGATCATTGAAGAGTCATCGACGTATCCATACAGGAGAAAAACCATACGTGTGCGATGTATGTGACATGTCGTTTGCTGAAAGTAGTTCATTGACGAGTCATCGACGGACCCACACGGCCCAGAAACCATAAATAAATCAGATTATCATTTTATGATAGCACAGTTAATGGGTTATTATTGTCATGTTATTATTTCTTAATATTAAATTGCTAATTTTTCATAATCATAAGTACACAAATATTAAATTTTTTATGAATGTTTGTTAAAAAATCCTCGTGGTTTTCAATGTCCACTATACCTGTTACATAAACAATCCAAAAAAAAAAATGATTGCCTATACAAAACTACAAAACAAAGAGTAGAGGCGTTCGAATTCAAATTATTTTTCAAAATTTAAATCAGATTTTTAGAAGCATAATTATTTTTTGTCAGCTTATTGGGATTGGTTATTGTCGAGTATTTAAAAAATATTTTCGTGTGCTTTACGTGACTTATGTATTTATTAGTGTACTATGAGTGCTATCGAACATATTATATGGTCGCCACTCGCCACATCCACTAACATATTAACCACACTTAATAACTAATAATAATTAGTGTACATTTTACAACTAACACAAGTATTACGGAGGCGTGTATCTATATAGTTACCCTTAAAAGTGCATTTTTTTGTACCGATTTCCACTAAACTACGTAGTGCAAATTGCACTAGTTTATGAGTCAACAATTCGATGAGTTTAATTAGAAAATCGAATCTATATTTAACGAATTAAAATTAGTCAAAATAGAAAACGAACAAATTAAAAAAGAAAATACCATAATATCCAAAGAGATGAACACGAAAGAAAAGAACTCGAGGCCGCCGTGCGAACGGCTGGTGCGGACTGGCCGTTCGACCCCGAGTACATGACAAGGTCCGAGGTCATGTTCCAGGCGGTAAAGAAGTTCGCACACGCGACACTTAACCGTACTGATGGAGGGTGAGCCCGTTAGACGTGACCCGGCGTTAAAGTAAGATTCCGGCACGGGGTCCTGGTAGTAAAGAAGGCCAGGACCAGGGGGAAGAGGGATACCCTTCTAGTCCGCGCGGGAACAACTCATCCGAGTGGGATATCAGTGACGCCTAAAGCGACGTGAAAAAAATTCTGCGACATACCGGCAGGGGCTATTAAGCGTTGAATAAGACGGAAGGGTTGGGCCGCAGTAACCGCGGGAAGGTACCTCGAAAACCTTACCGCGGAACTCCGACCACATGCCGGCTTATCCTCGCCCAACTCTGGCCGAGAGTTGGCGGGCCCAGTCAACCTGCGAACGAACACGTGCAAGGAGGAAGTCTGACTGGGAGACACCCTTCGACAAGCACTAAATCCGATTTATCGGTACGGACACGGCATCCGTCACGAAAACCGTACCGTTACAATTAAGGTCGGATCGCGGCAGCTTAAAACCCTGTCCCGATCACCGACGCTAACGGGAAAACAGTCGTTGTGGGTACTGGGAGAAACGGTCTCCGAAATCCCATTCCACGGGCGTGATGAGAGCCCCGTCGGAAATCCGACCTTGCCAAGCGCCTGGGCAGAACCGACGCTTCACGAGCATTGTTACTCGAGCCCGGCCGGTGGGCGCGTACGCCTTGCGCGTCCGCGCACGCCGTCCGCACTTGGGGAACTGGTGTGGATGGCCTCGCGGAGGCTGTGGGAGTACCGTCTTAGCAGAAGGGAGGAAATTGTCCGGCGTTCGCAACCCGGCGCTTGCTGGCGCAGGACTTTCGAAACCCACCGATCAACCTCCTCGACAGAGCGTTGCCAGCGGAACATCGTATGGCGCTCGGGCGCCCGGTGTACCCGGCTGGAGGGACGAGTCTGCGCCACTCAAGGCGAGAAGTAGCCAGTCCCGCTTAAGCGGTAATAGGGGGTCACCCCACCGGGATGTTGGTCTTATACCTCCCGTCACAAAGGTTATAAATATCCAAAGAGATAAGTGAAATTATCTAATTATTAGTTAAAAACTTGACATTCTCGAACAACAAAATCTTGGGGCCAGTATTGAAATAATATGCATATCAAAAACTGAAAAAGAGAACTGCATAAGTATATAGTCAAAGAAATAGGAAAAAAAATGAATATCGACATTCTCGTTACAGAAGCTAGAAGAATTACTGCAGAAAAGTCTAAGTCAAATTTAATTGTTGCTAAGCTAGAATCAAAGGAAAAAAGAAGCCAACTAATCCGCAACTCAAAAAATGCAAAACTTAACGCTAATATGTTAGTCAATAACTGGCCTACTGAAAATAAAATATTTACGATATCGGTATTTTTCCGATATCGATATCGAAGCATATTAAAACATTAAAAGTATAGAATACATATTATATTATGAGTGTATTGAAAGCATATTAAAATAATACGTCATATTGTTTTGATATATTATGAGTGTAAATTAATTAACAATTATAAATTATTTTATACAAACTGAAAAGTATCCAATGTATTTAATCAAAAAATTTCTTTTTCAAGCAGTTTTTCCATCAATGTTTCAGAACTTGGGTTCGATTTGAAATATGAATTCAAAAATAACAGTTGATTGAGTCGATAAGGAGATAATCTATTTCTTTTCTTGGAAATTATTGTTCCAGCTTCGCTAAATAACCGTTCAAAGGGAACAATAGTGGTCAATATAATTAAGTATTTTTTGGCTAGTTATGATACAGCTGAGTATTTAGATTCGTTTTCTTTAAATAAGAAAATGTAATATCGCCTAGTATCATAATCTACGTTTAGTATTTACTTTTACAGATATAATAAAATATAAAGATAAAATATAATAAAATAAGATAAAATATAATTTTATTTTATACTGTTTACTCAGTTTAGTGTTTAATCATCCGTAAAATTTCGAGCCCCGATTAATCACACCGATATCGAGATATTTTCGATAATTATTTTTAGATATCGATGTCGAAATTATTAAGAAAATACCTACGATATCGATATCGTATCGAATTATCGATATCGTAGGCCAACACTACTAATCATATAATAATAACAACCGAATTATGGATAAGCGATAACTTTAATACTACATTTTTAATTTATACCTTTTAAAAATTATCAGATAGTAGCCTCAATTAACAATGTGCGTAGAAACGATGGTATACTTATTTTCATTAAAAATGAAATAACCCAAAAAAGTACCGAAATTACAATAACAAACGCAAATTGCATGCTTACTCTAATAACATACAAAAACATCAATTACGGAATTATATCTATATACAGATCCCCAAGTGACAACTTAATTAAATTTATTGAAGAACTAGATACAATAATTACTAATATTATAAAATCTCATAAAAATACTACACTAATCTTAATAGGAGACATAAATATAGACCTCTTAGACACTACAAGTTCAACAGCCGCTTATCTAGATTTACTAAACTCATTAGATTTTCTTCAGCTTATCAACCGACCCACCAGACCTCAGACCAATACCTGCATTGATCATATATTTGTTAAAGATAACCATAAACACTACAATATACAATCCGCAGTTTTAGACTCTCTTATTACAGACCACTACCCGATAATTCTACGATTAGACAATAAAACTACAAGTGGGAAAAAAAATTTCAAGTCAAAATACTTACAAATACGTTGATTTTAACAAACTTAAATTAGTATCAAGCATAACTAATTGGAATGAAATTAAATTAGCTAAAACCGCAGAAGACAAAATAACACTACTTACGTCAATAATTCAAAATAACATAAAAAACTGTACTTCTGTAAGATACAAAAATAAAAACCGACTAAAACATTGGATCACTACTGGCATTATACAATCAACAAAAAAAAAGAGGCAAACTGCATATACTTTAACTAGACGACAGCCATTCAACACAGCTCTAATCGATAGTAACTATCGATTATAACTGCTATAAAAAATATAGGAATAAGCTTTCAGATATAATTACGAAACAAAAACAAAATTATTATAGGGAAGCAATCTCAAAAAAACAGGAAAAATATAAAAAAGCTATGGTTAACAGTTAAAGATATAACAACCCATACTGAACACAAAACACCTAATTATAATATAAACATTAAAAATAAAATACATGACTCCAACATAGACGCTACCTTAATTGCAAACACATTCAACTCATACTTCATCTCAATGGGAAATCCTAATAACGTAAATTCTAGTAAAAAACAATACCATTCTGTCAATAACAATCCCACTCAATCACTGTACCTTAGAATGACCACGAAAAAAGAAATTAACTACACTATTAATAACATGAAAGGGACTCAGCCCCGGGCAAAGACGGAATACTATAAACATTATAAAACATATTAAAGAATCTATATCAGATATCCTAGAACATATATTTAATACAATTTTAGTGGAATGCAATATACCGAATTCATTCAAAACATCTTTAATTACACCCATACATAAAGGTGGAGATAAGTCCGATATTACTAATTAGTAATTATAGACCGATCAGTTTTCTGAAAGATTTTTCAAAAATATTCGAAAGAATCGTAAAAAAAGACTTTTAACATACCTAGAGGAGAACCTTATACTACCTAAATCCCAATATGGTTTTAAAGAAAATTTAGGTACTGAAGATGCACTAGCCCAACTCTCCAAAGACTTATATATGAATTCAGAACAAAAAAACAAATCTTTAGGAATATTCATGGACCTGAGCAAAGCATTTGACATCATCTCACACGACAAATTATTAAATACCGCACAATCAATAGGCATAGTCAACAAACCTTACAGACTTTTTGAATCCTATTTAAATGATAGAAAACAACAAGTACAAATAGGTAATACCTTAAGTGATGAACTAATAATCTACAATGGGGTTCCCCAAGGCACTGTACTATCGCCTATATTGTATATAATATATGTAGCAGAATTAAGCAATTTAAATGCAAGCTTACACGGCAAACTCTTTTCATAATATCCGTTTTTTGTTCGGGTTTAAACATCGACCATCCAGTGACCGTGCTGGATGTCGTTTTCGGCAGAACAGTGGGTACAAAGTCAATCGGTTTTGCCCTCGTCTGTTCAGTAGTGGACTCCTGGTTAGGATCACAAGGTTTGGCAAACGTCGGGTCAACGGTCCCGAATTTTTCTTCACGCTTCGCGCGCATACGCTCAAAGTCTCAGATATCTGACAGCAGTTCATCGTGGTTGGAGTGATGACGACTATACACCCAATCGGTCAGCGGTTGAGACCTCAACCCTTCAAGGATGTATTCATAAGGTTTATGCCCAGTTCGCCGACAAATGATATTGGCGACATGCTTTGTTGCATTGCAATAAAACTATAATAGGTACTATCATAACCTGTTAATTTATTTTATCGTGAGTATAACAGGTATCTATCAGCTATGATAAATATTATATCGGCAAAGTTAAGAAATCTGTAAACTTATTTAATGGTGAGTATATGATAGTATTATAGGTACCTATCACATGATAATTGACATCCATCAATATATTATATATATATTATATATATATATATATATATATAACATAAAAGTCCACTGTGGCTTTCAAATAATGATTAGGTATAATTTTAGTTTGTAGTTTTATCTCTCTGCGTGAGGTAGGTACTGCAATAAAATTTATTCCTACACATTTAATTTTTTTATTTAATGTATAATAATATAATGTACATGATAAATATATGTAATGTAAATACAATTAAAAATATAAGTGTCATAATATTATTCTTAGGGTCGGACGGAGATGATGACAAAATAGTTATATTCGGTACTGAAGGCTTCTTAAGAAGACTCGGCACGGCTGAAGTTATTTTTTTGGATGGTACTTTTAAATCAGCTCTTAAGTTATTTCTTCAGATTTACACGTTACATTGTTTTGTGCAAGGAATTATGGTACCAATGATAATTGTTTAAGTATTTAAAATGTTAAAGAAAGGTACGAAAAATATTTATTTTCACTATCTGGGTGATCAATGGAACATACTATTACAACTATTTAAAATAATGTGTAGACAAATGGATAGCATATTTATATCTATCCATATTTTAAATAATTATATTTTACTATTTCTGGTTAAGAGAAAACGAAATTACTCTAATTGAGTATATTGATACCATAAAATATCATATTCGCATATAACAATTTTTATTTTTATTTATACTTTTTATTTTTATATCGACTATGCAATATGTTTCCTTATTTATTATAATTAAACAGGAATTTGGAAAATATGATGACCATTATACCTATATTTTTTAAAATTACATTTATACTTTTTATTATTATAACGATTATGTAATATTTAATATTTAACTTATGTAATATAATTTTATAACTGAACTGTATTTCTTCAAATTGAGTGTTGGCAAACTGAGTGTCGGCAAACTGGGTGTCGGCGAACTGGGAATACACCATTCATAAAATGTCAGATTGAGCGAACGGCACAGCCCGATTTTGGCGTAGAAATAGTCAATCGTCGACTCGTTCGGTTCCTGCACGCGCGTCTCGAGCTCTCGCCACAGGTCGGCTTTGCGCAAAGTGCGCACGAACGTTCATACGAAGCTCCGGACAAAGGTGACCCAGTCTTCAAGCAAATACCAGCTCCGTGCGGCTTCAGTGACGTGCGAACGGACGTAGAGTATAAACGGTATCGTAGTGGCCACTGGTTAACTTGTGCTAGCCCGTCTACCGAACTGATCCAGTCTTCTGCATGGCTGCTGGATTCATGTCCCGTGAACAACCAAATAGACGTTCTGACATCAGGAAGTATACGGTAGTTGACGGACGAGGTCAGTGTCGAAGTAGCGTTTGGTACCGAGGGAGACTGCGCCGGAGCACCCGTCGATTCTAATCGTTGGAGTCGCTCGGTCAATCTCGCTACGGTATTAAACAGTTCCGTGTACGAAGGAGTTTCGATGACCTGAGGATTCTCGTCATGGTGTTGACGATCTTTGGTGCAGACCAAACACGGAACGAACAACGGCTTTGACAACGTCGCGATAACGATGAGGACGCGGTTACGTCATTATTATAATGATCCGCTTGACACCTATACTGTACAGTAGAGTGGTACCCACTTGTTCATATTTTTTTTATTATTTACTAATTAATAATAATAATAATAATAATAATGATATTTTTATTTGGTTATAAAATAATTAAACATAAAACATGCAATGTAATAGTACCTAACAATGTTACACAAAAACACGTCATTACTAAAATAGTAACTGATTATATAATAACAGAAATATTTGGCCCAATTCACCACTGAAGTGAAACCTCGTATTGGTGAGTTGGAGTCCTACAAATTAATTAATTAATTATATATTAACATTTAGTTGAACAAGAAAAAATAAAAATAAAATAAAAGTAAAAACAAAAATATAGTAATAAACAATTATAGAATAATAGATAAAGAAAAGAAAAGATAGTGGTTATTTGATTTTTGTATGCAAGAAAGATATAGGATAATTAGAAAACAAGTAGAAAATTAAGTTATGTCGTATGAATTTTTTAGCCATATTTTTATAAGAAGTTTGAATTTTGAGTATGATCGACAATTTAAGATATGAGGAGGGACGTTATTATTTTAAAAGTTCAAGGCTTACCTATACTTTACCGAAGTATCTACTGTATTTCAAAGTTTTGATTGTAGGAATAGTTAATTTGTCATTTTGGCGAGTTGTCCGCGTGATCTGTTTGAATTCTATTATTTTTAGTTTATATGTAAAATATAATGAATTTTTATAAAATAACTGTTTTACGTCGAAAGCATTCATATCTTTAAAAAGTTTTTCTGAGGAGTAGGTTTTAGGTTTTTTTAGAATTATTTTTATAATACTTTTTTGTGCTATTAATTATTTGTTTTGCACCACTATTCCAAGTCCGCCCCAGGCGGTAATGCCATATTGTAATAATGATTGGGTCAATGCAAAATAAACCATGCGTAACATAGGTTTATCAAGTACTTTTTTAGCGTTTATATAGAAGTGATTAAGTTTCCGCATTTTTATTATTAAACTTTGAATTTGAATATCCCATTTCATATGTTGATCGAATATTATGCCTAGATATTTAATATTATCAGTTTTTTTGATTATATCGCACAAGTAATTTTTAGTCTGAGTTTTACAGTTCGGATTATGTATTTTAATTTCATTTATTAACGGTTGGGTTCTTTTGTCCTGTGTAAAGGTTACAAATTTTGTTTTGTTAAAATTTAGTCGCAATTTGTGCTCATAAAGTTATGTTTTAAATAGTACCTATTTTAGCAACCCAAGTCCCAACGCTATTAGTCTATATTGCATTAATGATTTCCCTAAGTTACCTGGGACTTGTTACCCGCCTACCTAGTTTTGCTAACTCATTTTCCCATTTTTTATTAAGTATTTTTTTTTTGGCAATGTCTGCAAATAAAAGTGACAACTAAAATTATTAATATTTACTAAGATCATCATCTAATATAAGGTTACAAATGGAATAATCCTACATTCCTACCTAAATATTATTTTGTTATACTTATACGTTTTTTCTATTTTATTCTTCTATAGAGGGAGTAACAATCGCCGGCTACCTTAAGAAAATAATTACTCCCGGCGATTATTACTCCCTAGATAAAGAGGAGTTAAACTATAGAGGGAGTAATAATCGCCGGCTAACTTAGGAAATAATTACTCCCGTCGATTTTTACTCCCTAGATAAAGAGGAGTAAAAATATAGAGGGAGTAATAATCGCCGACTAGCTTAGGAAATAATTACTCCCGGCGATTTTTACTCCTCAGTAAAAATCGCCAGGGAGTAAAAATCACCTGTTACAGATTATGCCGGACGACTATTGATACCAGTCGGATGTATCGGTTGGTCGTACGTGGCTCGACCTGCTACACGTCAATTATTTGTAAGTATAATTATTATTATGAGTATTTTTCAAAGCCTTGCACGTGACTTTTTCAATGTGGACATTAAAAAATAGAGTGCGATCAAATGTGACACCTAGGTCAACAGCATTTCTACCAGAAAAATGTTAATCTGATACCATCAACTATGCCGAATAGGAACGATATGAGAACGCGTGGATGAAATATGATGACACTTTGGAATACAAAGCTCCAAGCCAAGCTGTCTAGACCAAGTTACCAGGGCATTAAGTTCGCTCTGTACTGTTTAGTTTTTTTTGCACTGTCTGTATCGGATAATTGATTATCGATGGAAGACCAATGAAATAGCAACTGATAAGCCTTTTAAAAATCACGCAATATACATAATCTATAGTTTTTAAAATGTTGATCGATATGATTTAGAGTATCGGTCGATGACAACGTTGATTCTGCGTTTTTGGATCAGTCTAAAATAATGAATAAACGTAATATTATAAAAAGTACTAGTGACTTGGCTTATAAACATTGTATTGATTAAATGTTTAATGTCTATAACTAGACTAAAATAATAATTCAAATGTCAGATGGTAAATACTAAATGTATAATATTGTGTATATCACAATAATAATTATACCTATATCATACCTACCTGGCTACCTATTTCACATCTATAAAACGCGTCAGGTACTTTCTGTTTCGTGAAATGAACAACGTTTGCATCCATTTCAAGAAATGCAACCAGGTTTCTCGACTTTACATAATTGCATACACATTATGGATAATATTTCGTGATATGGATACCTATATAAAGTATAAACTACCTATTCATAAAGAAACATGTGCCGTCATGGCATCATTTGGATATCCGTGTAGCGAAATAATAATAACATTAAAACAAATTTAGTTTTTTCAATTTAATTTATTTGGCAATCTTTTTCTATTGATTTGTCTAATTTAGATTTATGTAAGTATAATAAAATATTTGTTTTTGAGTTAAAAATTAAAAAAAAGTACTATTATTGCTAACAAAGTAAAATCTGTAATAGTATAGTATAATAAATTATAAATACGTAATAAAATAGTACATTTATTTTTCCACTCAGAATGGTTTGCCGTACGTCGTCGTCGTATGCAATGATTTATCATAAAATTCAAATTTAACACATCCATTATAGTGACCAAGATTATAATATGACAATAATAATAATATACACTCAAAACTTGGGTTTCTTGGTCAAAAAACTCGAAAATCAAATACAAGGTTTTTGATATGTTGTGCTTATTGTATTTTATACATATTAAAAATACAATAATATGTTTTTTTTAAGCGTTTAGTTTTCAAATTCTTACAAAGTTTTTCAAAATCCCGAAAGTGTCTAAACGAATATTATATTTAAATACCGGGCTACACATTTTAATGTTTATTTTTATTAATAATGTTTTATTATATCATATGTTTAACTTTTACTATTATTACCTAAAATGTATTTTTTAAATTTATTTTAATAAGTTTGCGTATTATATCAACGAGAATAAATTACATTCTAAATTAATCATATTTTAACATTTAAATGAGCAGGAAATAACTGAATAGCCTGCAAGTATTCTGTAGCTTGTAGGTATAGGTAGTAATTAGGTACCCAATGTAAAACAATAATTAATAATATAGATAAGTGCAGTATTCGCTTGGTATGAATATCTATCAAAACATAAATTAGACATGGCGCTTGCTGCTCACAAACAAGTTAAAAAGTTAAAAAATACTTAAGCGTTACAAACATTTACATTTTCACATATTTTATAGTTATTGATAATATAACTTAATATAATTATATTATTACAAACATTTAAATTATTTTCTATAGATTTTATAATATAAGGTAAGTTGGTTTTAGGTGACTATATAATGACTTTAATTGAAAATAATAATACTGTAAAATATACTTAATAATTAGTATATTTATTGGCTGACAGACCGTCTTTACTAAGATTCGTTTTTCTTATCCAATAATTATATACAATAGGTATGCACATTCATAACAGTCACTCAGACTTTCAAAATACGGATTACGAAGCTATATTATATCGGTGTAATTCAGTTTTAGATCTTGATGGGGTACTGAATATTGTAAGCACTTGATACATTGTTGAATTTGGTACACGCTACTATCTAAACTTTTCTGATAACTCTGAGAACAATATTTAATAATTTGGTCATAATCAGTTTTTGAGTCCATCAACTGCAAAATAATATTTGAATAACAAACAAATAACTAAATAAAATATAATTTTCCCTTGTTAAAAAAAAAAAGTACACAGGAAAACAGTTGGGTTAATTATTCTATAGTTACACTTTAACTGCGTTATTTCTGTAACATTGTTTTGTCACGGCAACACTAATTTTAAACAAAAAAATTATTCGTTTTTCGTGAGCCAAAACAAAATTCATGTGTTAGTGCTACTTTATATGGGTAGAAATAATAAAATTAAAGCACTCACCATTTCTCAAGCGGAATCATGATTGAACTTTTATTGAAATCGGTCAGGTAGTTTCTGAGATTAGGCGTTAATAAAAACTTATTTTACATTTATATATGGATAGATATAAGAGATAAATAAATTATAAAACGAATTATACTTAAAAATGCATACCTCTCCCGAGACAGGGGGTGCGTATAAATATTCACGCATCGATGCATTTTTACAATATGATATTTTGTATAAATAAATTTTTTTGCTATAGTAGAGCATATGGGTGTGTTCGTGCCGTCACTGTATTGTTTCGTACGCTATACTCACACACCGTACGACCTGTAGTTATTGTGTGCATAATATGTGTATAGCAACTCTACAGAAGTGGACGGGGTCGCCAAGCAAGACTAAAGAGAGCTGGTATGTGGTGCTTGTGTTAGTGTGTATAAGTGTTACCAAGATCCTTATACTACTAAAATATGATTTGTAGGAAATGCAAATAAATATACGCATCTTAACTCCGATGATAATAATATTTGGTAAAAATATATTGAGTACAATCACAAGATTACAACATAAAAAGTAATAATTTGAATAAGATTAATAAATTAAGGCCCAACAAGAGGTTATGTATAATAATTACGGGCTACGGCAATAGTTGCCTGGTTAGCCCAATCAAAACAACAAATTAATACAAATAATATAATAGCCCTTATGACTAAACCGTATAAAAAATAATAGTAAAAAAGGAGACATGAGAATATACTAAACAATATTGATACGAAAAAAAAAAAGATGGGTTAGTGGATGTCGCTCTGCGGTACAGTATGTTACAAGTGGGTCACTGTAATGGATAGTGTTAAATTTGAATTCAATGATATTATATCAATGTATAAGAAAAACGATTCTGAGGGAAAACGGTCATTCGACCTATGATGTTACTAACTATATTTGATGATATTATTGTGAACAAGGTAATTTATAAATAAACTATTTACGTGAAACCTTGTTTTAAATTTTAAATCCTTAGCTTTAAAAGTTGAACATTTAATACATTTTCATTATAATTACTAAATTTTAAATTTGATAAATTTTGTCAAAATACGAACTTTAAATGCTTATAATAAAAAAATGGTGTCTATGTATTTTTAATATTTATAAAATGCTATTTTAATAATATATCAGTAGCCTTGCATTAAATACACTCTTTTTTACTCAACAAATAAAATTTTATTGATATTTATAGAAAGAAAACAAAAAAAATTGAAAACTGACAGTGTCAGTGAACAGCTTAAAAAGTGTCCAAATATTTTCAAAATTTGATGGTGAATACAAAATGAAAATATAAACACTCAGTAAAATTTACATGTATCTACAGTTACTGGTTTTTGAATAACAATAAAATCGAGAAATCGAATGAATATCCAATCTTATAAAAATATTAACTTAAAACACTCACAAAAATTGAATTTGATTTGATTGTAGACTTTTTTTTTTTTATAAAGGTATAAAACTTATAAGGAATCTTCTATGACATTTGAAAATCTTAAATTTCAAAAGAAATTTTTTTATAAATTTTCAACTCCTAATAATTTGGTAATTTTCGTGGTTTTTCCGTATTTTGTCAAGATTTGAACTTTAAATGCTTATAAAAAAAAACTGTGTCTATGAATTTTTAATATTTTTTAAATGTCATTGTAACAATATAGTAGGAGCCTTGTATTAAATGTTCAAGCTTTTTTACCGAACAAATAATGTTTTATTAGCATTTATTGATAAAAGACTTATAAAACTGAAAATGTTCCTGAACAGTTCAAAACAAATCAAAATATTTTGAATAATGTATCGTGTATAGAAAAAGCAGGTTTGCTGCCTCAAACCGTGATGACAGACACATAAAAAAAAACACACACTTCATTATAATATCAATACAATCATCGTTCCACTCAGAATCTAAAAAACTCACAGTTTTGTGGAGCACAGTCTGGCCAGCTGGTTCTATAATAGCTGTAATAATGTAATAACTGGCAAAAGAATAATTATAATTTGACTGAGATATTAATTGGCCTTTATGGCTTACAATGGCAAGCACACCCTGTAGGGCCGACAATATTTCAAAAAGCTGAACCTTTGATAAACGATATAACTCAGGATGAAACTGATAAAGCAATAGACAGCCTCGATAATTGGAAGGCTCACGGATCAGACAACATCCAAGCAGAGTTGATAAAATATAGTGGGAAAGAAACATGGTATTTCATATTTAATGTCTGTCAGAAGACGTGGCGTGGGGAGCAGATGCGTAGAAGTTGGAAGGAGATCATAATCTTACCTCTACATAAGAAGGGTGTCAAAACAGATTGTTCTAATTATAGAGGTATATCCCTGTTAAATACGGCATACAAAGTTTTTTCTAAGGTGTTACTGAGCCGATTAACATCATATGCAGAAGAGTGCCTAGGAGAGTACCAATGTGAGTTAAAGGAAAGTCGACAGTGGAACAGCTTTCAATAATTGAACAAATCATTGAGAAGAAATATGAATATCGTCAGAATTTTTGGCAGATATTTGTGAATTTTAGAAAAGCATATGACAGGATTCATAGAGAGTGTCTGTACAATATTATGGAAGAATTTGGAATACCTAATAAGCTTATATCACTCACCAAAATGTGTATGGAAGGGACAAAATACCAAGTAAGGGTAGACAGCATACTATCTGACGCCTGTTAAGTAGAAACTTGCCTTAAACAAGGTGATGCACTATCCCCGCCACTGTTTAACTTGGCACTTGAAAAGGCGGTGAGAATGATGCAAAATGCAGAAAGTGGGGTAGCGGTCAATGAACATCGAGTGCAGGTTTTACGATTTTCGGATGATTTGATCATACTTGGTGAATCACTGGGGGATGCTTTAGATCTAACCATGGCTCTCGAAAACGCCGCAGAAAAAGTAGGGTTATCTTAAAACTATGGGAGTAAAAGAATGGGAGGAAATTATCCAAGATCGAGAAAAATGGAGGGCCATAGTGTTGGCGGCAAAAATTCTAATAGAGTTATAAACGACAGTGATGATAATGATGATGATTTATGGCTGACAATAATAATAATAATAATATATTCAGCCATTAGCACCGATAAAAACAATATAATAATGACTCAACACACGGTAGCTATACAAGATTGACTGTAAAATATAATAGTAAAAAACGAGCGGTGACAGGTGCACAAGAACAAAAATGTATAGTGAGAAAAAAAACACTCAGAGATTAGCTCCTACAGATTGATAATAATAAAAGAAAAGCTTCTGCGATTCACCACATAAGTTTGACCTTTTAATGAGTCTCATTGACGGTCTGTTGCGCACTGGCTGGTCAGAAACAGGGTGGCCGGATTAATTAATTTTACGTGAACCGGACTGTCAGCGTCGTTCGAGCGTCGTACCTTGTTATATGATATAATTATTCATAGGTGATACGGTTACTATTGTGCAATAATAGCAGACGACCGAAGTTCAATTAATGACTATTATATTTAAAACAAACCGAGCGCATGTGTGAGTGTAGCGGCGTGAACAGGGTGTAATAAAGGGCCACATCCTATAATAGAAACTGCCTACAGTTGTTAAAACGATTATGGGTATAGTTGGGTTTAGGGATTACCTACTGTCTGGGGAATTGATTGTATTTTGAGGATTGCACAAATAATAATTTGTTTGGGATGGCTAGTAAAAATATACTTTGCTTAAGATTTCAATTTTATGTATAGACAGACCTAGGCCGTGGGGACGACGGTCGACGGAACACTGTATTCGATCAAATAGTGGCCAAATCGAAGGCTGTCATTGAGCAGTTGACTATATAAGATAATTGAAAATTGCGGCAGTCAAATAAAAACACTTTAATTTGACATTTGTTAACATAATATAGGTGAAACAACTGTTCAACTGTATTTCGTCCATCATGTTGCCATGCCTAAAGAATTTATTTTAAGCTCACTTCCCGCCCTTGTCATAACCTTGCCCACTACTGTTATAAATCAAGTGCCCCCTCCATACACAGATTTTGGATCTGCCTTGGTATAATATTATATTGTATTTTGAATATCTAATAAATTACCTTTAACAGTAAAAATTGGCTTAAATATCTGATTGAAGTCAATTCTAACTGACCATAATAATAACATAATAATATAGTAACCAAGTAATTAAAATAAACTAATACGTGTTATTATAGGCACAAAACAAATAAGTTGTAATATAAGAACAGAAGTTATCTATAGTTTAAAAGCTCCCATTAAATATTTTATGAAAACTATATTTTAGTAATTTGGATTTAATGACTCTAAAATGAATGACCTAACTGTTTGTCCTGGAAAGAGAAAGAACTCGTGTGATGTTTGCGATAAATCATTCAGTGAAAGTGGCAAATTGACTACACATCGACGTACCCACACAGGAGAGAAACCATTTGCATGCGATATATGCGATAAATCTTTCAGTCAGAGTTGCAATTTGACAACACATCGACGTACCCACACAGGAGAGAAACCATATGCGTGTGATGTATGCGAAAAATCATTCAGTAAAAGTGGCACATTGACGAGTCATCGACGGACTCACACAGGAGAGAAACCATACATTTGTGATGTATGTGATAAATCATTCAGTGAAAGTGGCAAATTGACTACACATCGACGTACCCACACAGGAGAGAAACCATATGCGTGTGATGTATGCGAAAAATCATTCAGTGGAAGTGACACATTGAAGAAACATCGACGTACCCACACAGGAGAGAAACCATATGCGTGTGATGTATGCGAAAAATCATTCAGTGAAAGTGACATATTGAAGAAACATCGACGTACCCACACAGGAGAGAAACCATATGCGTGTGATGTATGCGAAAAATCATTCAGTGGAAGTGACACATTGAAGAAACATCGACGTACCCACACAGGAGAGAAACCATATGCGTGTGATGTATGCGAAAAATCATTCAGTGAAAGTGGCACATTGAAGAAACATCGACGTACCCACATGGGTGAGAAACCATATGCGTGTGATGTATGCGAAAAATCATTCAGTGAAAGTGGCACATTGACGAGTCATCGACGGACCCATACAGGAGAAAAACCATACGCGTGTGATGTATGCGAAAAATCATTCAGTGGAAGTGACATATTGAAGAAACATCGACGTACCCACACAGGAGAGAAACCATTTGCGTGCGATATATGTGATAAATCTTTCAGTCAGAGTTGCAATTTGACAACACATCGACGGACCCACACGGGTGAGAAACCATATGCGTGTGATGTATGCGAAAAATCATTCAGTGAATGTGGCACATTGACGAGTCATCGACGGACCCACACGGGTGAGAAACCATATGTGTGTGATGTATGCGAAAAATCATTCAGTAAAAGTGGCACATTGACGAGTCATCGACGGACCCATACAGGAGAAAAACCATACGTGTGTGATGTATGCGACATGTCTTTCAGTCAAATTGGCTCATTGACAACACATCGACGGACCCACACGGGTGAGAAACCATATGCGTGTGATGTATGCGAAAAATCATTCAGTGAATGTGGCACATTGACGAGTCATCGACGGACCCATACAGGAGAAAAACCATACGCGTGTGATGTATGCGACATGTCTTTCAGTAAAAGTGGCACATTGACGAGTCATCGACGGACCCATACAGGAGAAAAACCATACGCGTGTGATGTATGCGACATGTCTTTCAGTAAAAATTTCACATTGACGAGTCATCGACGTACCCACACAGGAGAGAAACCATTTGCGTGCGATATATGTGATAAATCTTTCAGTCAGAGTTGCAATTTGACAACACATCGACGGACCCACACGGGTGAGAAACCATATGCGTGTGATGTATGCGAAAAATCATTCAGTAAAAGTGGCACATTGACGAGTCATCGACGGACCCATACAGGAGAAAAACCATACGTGTGTGATGTATGCGACATGTCTTTCAGTCAAATTGGCTCATTGACGAGTCATCGATGGACCCACACTGGCCAGAAACCATAAATAAATCAGATTATCATATTAGGGTAGCACAGTTAATGGGTTCATTTTGTCATGTTATTATTTCTTAATATTAAATTGCTAATTTGTCATAATCATACACAAATATTACATTTTTTATGAATGTTTGTTAAAAATCCTGGTGGTTTTCAATGTCAACTATATTACATTAACTATCCAAAAAAATGATTGCTTATACAAAAATAGAGTAGAGGCGATCGAATTCAAATTATTTTTCAAAATTTAAATTAGATTTTTAGATGGATAATTATTTTTTGTCAGCTTATTGGGATTTGTTATTGGAGTAGGTATTTAAAAAATATTTTTGAGTGCTTTACATGACTTATGTATTTATTAGTGTACGAGTGTTATTGAACAATGAACATATTATATGGTCGCTACTCACTACATCCACAAACATATTAACCACACTCACACACTAATATCTAATAATCATTAGTGTACATTTTACAACTAACGCAAATATTACAGAGGCGTGTATCTATAGTTACCCTTAAAAGTGCATTTTTTTGTACCGATTTCCACTAAACTACCTAGTGCAAAATGCACTAGTTTTCCTATATCAAATGTACCAAGTGCACTTACATATTATTTACACGATTGAAATACCGAACTGTAAATTAGGTAAATATGTAACCATGTAGGTAAATAAAAAAAATTAAAAAATTCATATAGTTATTAGTAAATAATAAAAAAAATATGTACAAGTAGGTACCACTCTACTGTACAGTATAGGTGTCAAGCATATCATCATAATAATGGATGTGCTCTATTTTAATTCAATGATAAGTCATTGTATACAAAAACGATTCTGAGGGGAGATGTTGTGTCAGCTTAGCATATTTGTATAAATATTCAAATTAGACATTGGAAAAAAAACGAATAATTATCAAAAATATCTCATGGCTATAAAAATCGTAACTTACAATTGAACTTTTTCTTTTTGATAGAGTAGTAGCTCTAAATAAATAGCTCTACAAGGGTCAAAATAGTTTAAAAATTGTACCATGTAAGGAAAATACTAACAAATAAATATTTGGTGAACATTTCAAGAGTCTTACGATTTTTCGTTTTGGAAAAAGATCAAATGTTAGATATTGGGAATTCGATTGCTAACCGCTGAATATCAAATATCGTAAAAATCATTAGTTTAAATACTTTTAAAAAATGTATGTTTTGATTAAGTATTTTTTTTTTATTTTATTATAAGTTAAAATATTTTTTGGCGATTTTCTATTTTAATTTTTAATTTTAGCTGTGATAAACAAAACATATGAGTTTTTAGTTGAAAAATAATTTACATAATTTAAACATTTCTCTTACCTATAAATTGTACAAGAAAAGTACATAGTTTTAAAATTTTAACGTGCATGGAAAATGTTTATTGTAACTTTTATATTGTATTAGATTATTGTTTTTTTTAATTACAACATTGTATCAAAAATTGATAAATTAAAATTAATTGATTAAGTAAATTTATGTCGTATCTATTACATAAAAGCTCAGATATTTATCTACAAAACGATTTTGGTTTTGGCGAAAATTTATATAATATTTATTTTTTATATTATGTACATGAAAATTGAACCATACAGCGCTATCTGTGCGTTCTTGCTTTGGTTTCTAACACGAATTTTCTGTCGGCAGATCTTGTTGTAAGACGAATGACGATATAATTTCGTGAAGTGTGGCAACTGGAAACTTATCGTTTGATGGGTATTGCATTGACTTAGTAAATATTATCTTAACAATCAGTAGGTCATTAGTATTTATTAACTTCACATTCATTAAATGATTAAAAACCAAAGGTAATAACAACTTAGATAACATTAGAGGAATGACACCGAACATGTCCGGAGCGAATAAATATGGTCTGGAATTATTGCATCCGCCTGATGTCATTTTTAGATGTAAAACACGGGAAACATATTGGTTTTTATTATTTCAATCTAAATAATGAAACGTATGAATACTTTTAGACTACACTACTATAGTATTAAACGTTTTTTGAAGACGAAATTGTCACCAATTAAATAAATGTGTTTACAAGAATATACGACTTCTGTACTAAGAAATATAATATTGTTTAAAAAAATAAAACTACTTTCGATTTATATATATTGTACAATAATATAATATCTGTTGAAAATATATTTAATATATTATATAATGTTACAACATATTGGCTATTGCATAATATAATGTGCATCATATTGTTATTGTTAATGTCAATCACGCCACCGAGTATTTTTGTAACAGAGTCTGGAGTCATAAGGTCACTTATATATAAAAACGACCAAATGCACTCTGTATAGGCACTGCACTATAGCAATGGCGTATTTAGGAATTTTAAAACGGTGGGGGGGAGGGTGAAATTTATAATAATAGGTACACTCAATAATTACGAATACAATATACATTTTTAAAATCACCTAACTTGTTGAGATTAGTGTGGATCAAGGTGAAATAACAATTAACACAAATTGTATAGTACCTAATAGCATTTATTATAAATTCATACTAACGACAATCCCGTGTTAATACGATAAACAAAAAAAAACAGTTATAATACAAAATCCCGTTTTCTATTTTTTTGGATTCTCAGTTCATCGATAACCTTATCTGACATGATAATTGTATTGACCGGTGACATGGAAATAAAGCTAAAACATTAAGAGTCCGCATTAAAATAGTTAAACTAATGTTAAGCGCCGGAATTCGACTTGTAAAAATGTAAAATCAGTTATCGGTTAAGCGTAACCGAGGTTTAAACTATGATTGTAAAATGGGCCCTAAGTGGGTAAGTCAGTTATGATAAACAAAGTATATAATAATTACTATTTAATTTATAGTTATTATTCAATATTAGATAGGAAAATTGATAAAATATTTACTTCTGTCATACTATTTATTAGATAAGACTTAATACTTGATAAAAACTTGAAAAACATCGTTCAGGTGTATAGCAGTTGATACAGGCAAAGTAAAAAATATTTTTAAGAATTCATGAATATTTGGATAAAACTTTTTATCACAAATATCTAAAGCATGTAACCCAGAGGTGAATACAATTTTTCAGTCACTAAAAATAAACCCATGCCCTATGGTAAATCTACAGTCTTCATGGTTATTTATTTACCGACTATTTATCGGGTTTATTATAAACACTCATGCATGAAAAATAATTCACAGAAAATTCGAAAATACAGTATACCATATATACCACCATGGAGGTATATGTTTTTATTTTAAAAACAGATATACCTACTTAAAACTTAAAAGTAGTATCATATATTGAGAAATACAGAAAATAAGTAAATTTAACTTTACAAAAAAAAAAGGTCAAGGGGGGATCTATTCCCCATATCCCCCCGTAAATACGCCACTGCACTATAGTATTGCTTATGTGTACGTTATGTATGTTTTATAAGCATAGAGATTACATTGTTAGCAGAAACTTTACTATTCATACTTAGTTATGTGTTTAATCAAATGTGGGCAAGTTAATGAAAATAATTAACTCAAGTTAAGTTAAGAGGACACAAGATCGATAAGTTAAAAAAAATATTAACTTAACTCAGTTTAAAAAAAGTTAATCTAATTTTTTAAATTAATATGTAAATCACATAAAGAGTGGATGTGTCTTTCTAGTTTCTAAATTATAAATTATAAAAAACAATTTTATTGATCTTTTATCATAATGTGCACTGTTACCATTTTACTTTTACTTTACTATTATTTACTAATTTAAACTATAGGTACTAATCTCAAATTAATAATTTAACAAATATATTTTTTTTATATCGTATATAAATTGAATGTCATAATAAGTGAAGATGAGTACATGACCTTCATATACAGGGTGTCCCGTGAGGATTTACTCATTGCGATATCTCCAGAAATAATGGAGATATCGTAATTCTTAATCATAGTTCTATGGTAGCTGGTATCAATTAATAATAATTCACAGTTTTTCTCAAAACTAGAAAAATTATTAAAAATCCGGAAATTAATGAAATTAAAATGTTGAAACGTCAATATTTTCAGAAAAATGAACCCTACAAAATGGAAATCTTCAATATTTTTTTAAACAATTAATTAAAAAATAATTTTTTTAACTTGTTTACCAAAACATAAAAAAAAAATAAAAAATTAGTTATTTGGAGTGCTTACCTCTGTGAGTCTTAATAAGAAAACAGAATTACGATATCTCTATTATTTCAGGAGATATCGCAATGAGTAAATCCTCATGGGACACTCTGTATATTATAAGTTATATAACATTAAAACATAACAATTGTCAATTTGTAATTTAAAATTATTAATTTTATTAAAAATATTTATAATTGCAAATCGCATAATATATAATTTACAACTTAATAAAATATATTAATATACACAAAATTATGTTATCAAGAAAATGTTTGTAATTTTCTATTCGATTATTTTTATTTAATATTGATATAGAAATATTTACGTATAAACGAAAAATGTCATAATGTTTTCAACTTGATGGATTTTTTTAAAATCAACTGAGAGAAGCTAAGTTATTTCAACTGTAAATTAAACTAGTTAAGTTCATAAGTTGATTAGAAAATAACCTAACTAGTTAATGCCCACCTTTGGTTTTAGTTATAGTGAATTAATATTACTTATTATTATTGTAAGTAATTGTGTTGTTTATTTACTTTTGTCGATCCATACTATAATCCTCATTCAACAATATTAATATTTCTTATGTAATTAAACACTATTATACATTTACATACGTACACATTTTTTGAATAATATGGATTGAAAAAACATTTTTTAGTCATGAGTTTATTTTTTGAAAGCTCATTATTTTTGTTAAGTAAGTTGATCCAGTCATAAAAAACAATTTAAATTCAAAAATTATAAACTATTTAAAAATATTTTATGAGCATTTTTAATTAGAGGTATTTGTTAAAATCTAAATATTATTTTAAACAATTATTAAGTACTGCTCAACTGAATGAGTCTTAATTCAAATAATTTTCAAATAAAAAAACATAGAAAATAAATCATCTGACTTAGATAAATATTTTTATAATCATGTTTTCTAAAATACAGATATGTAAGTACTAATTGGCTATTTTTAGTTTTTTTAAAAATTAACTTTGAAAGTAATCAGAACAAAAGTTATTTTATTCGTTCGGCTTTTCAGTTACACTCTGCATAATATAAAATATACTACCTATAATATTATATTTTTAGTTATTTTACCTAAAATTAAGTTGGTTTACGTATATGACAGGTACCAAGTACCAACTATAATATTAACAGTATGAAAAAGTCTTCTCTTTCCCCCCTCCAATGATCGTACATGTGTGTGTTACACTCAATATATATTTTTCTGTATAATATTCTGTTTTGAAGTTTGAAAAATACACGCCTGCTTTCACTTATAAAGATTTATTAGCTGGGCATGAAAATACACATATTGTGGTGTACGATTTTCTTGTGACAAAATATGTTCACCAATATATTTTTAGTAAAGACTTATCTTTTACGCGTCACTTGAAATCCACTCATGGTAATAATATATATTTTATTTTCCTGATATATGTATATACCTATTTTCTAATAAATTATTTTAAAAGGTATCACACGTGACAAACCTCCTTAACAGCCGTAACTCGAGATCGTGCCGAATGTATTCGTTCCCAACACACGACTAGGACCATAAAGGTAAATAGTTATATTCGACCGATCTGTGGGACGACGAGTTGTATCTAAGGACTAGAAGCATTGGATAATGTTGAAAATGCTGAGTTAATAATTATAATATTATACTGCTAGATAAGATTTATTCATATTATATTTAAATTACAGATCAATATAGTTAAAAAAATATTAGTAAAAATCTAAAAAAATTAATATATATTTAAAGTTATAATAATAAATTTGTCAAATACTCAAATTGATAGTAATGGATCTTTTAATCTCAATTAAATTAAATTGTGAAAAACAAAGTTAGTTTATAAGTCAACTACGTAGTGTTTATTATTTCGCAAGAATGGATTTCAAAATCAAATGACGGAGCAAGTTTTGTTATGTATTGTTTATATATTCATTTCGTGAAATGCTATCCATTTTGTGTAATATTATTATTTATTAATCACGAAAAGAAGAAAAATCGATGTTTCGTTTCGTGTAATATATAGGTGTACGTTGTCGGTTGTCATAAATTTCATGAAATGGATAATATAACGCGATATGGATGTGATATAATAATATTACATTACACATAGGTACTTGCTGCCCTGTGGGCTGATGGCATTATGGCAGACATTTCTTTTGAATGAGATAATATGATCCAAGTCTCAAAATAACGCATTTAAGAATAACGAAAAATTATGGGGAAAGTAGGTTGTACAGTTGTAGGTGTGGAGTGTACCTCATTAATGACTAACTGTACCTATAATGTATAAAATATTACATTCAAATTTGATGATAAATAATGAAATTCCATTGTATTGGTAAATATACACAATAATATAAACGTAAAAGTTTCAGGTTCTTTCGAATAACATAGTATTATGTTAATAAAAACATATAATCAATCTCTAAAGATGTATCAAATAACATACACGTAAACCAAACGACAGCATAGCTAATAGAAAAATTTATAATTTTCAGGGTCGAAATTTAAAAAAAATTTTATCGTTTTTACGTTTTTGGGTATTTGGTCGCTAAATAATTTTAATGTATGGTTTTATTGTACGTCCAAACATTATTTAATTTTTTCGTATATAACCATAACTGTACCTGGAGGGGAAAATGCTCCATGTTTTTAAAAATGTATTGTAATGTGGCTACAGAGTGTATATTATAATAATATATTCTTGTTTGTTCTAAGAAAAAAAAGAAAAAAAAGAATTTAGGTGAGTCCACCAAAAATTGGGCTATTTGCCACCATATTGACTTAGTGTCAAATCGCGTTAGAGTTATTAAATATTTGAGTATTGAGAGTATTCAAAATTTTAAACAATTTCACCCATCACCAATTGCCCGTCAATATCAACAATTTTATAATTTTACTGCTAATATGAATAATATTTACTAGTTCTAACTATCAACGTATTTGAAATGTAAAAGATATTCATACGATAAAGTAAATAAACAAAGGTACCTAGGCACCTATACGCAATAATTTAAATTTAACTTAAAAATAAAACTTTTGACATTAAAATAACGTGTTCTTGATAATTATTTTCAATTTTAATCAATAGTAAAGTTAGTTAATAAATATCTGATATTGTTAGTTAACAAATAATAAGGTATAACAACAAACACGTTTCCATTAGGTATTAAAATCAATAATTATTGATATTCCTAACTACTAATTTGTTAATACCTATACCAAATTTAAATTAAGTTTCAAAACCATTGTTAACTGTAGTTTAACTGATATTTAAAATTAGAAATTTTATGAAAAAAACCATAATTCTGAGTTCACATTATAATTATTTTGTATTTACTAATTGATTAAACAATATAATTTAAAACTTGTCTTAAATAATTTTAAAGCGTTTGAATAATTTAAATGTAAATTATCTTTAAATGGCTCAAAAGTTCCAAAATATTTTGAAAAGTATACTATAATGTATTGAATATTTTAATATAAACAATCGAAATTATAATAAAACGTTTTAAGTATCAATGACGCTGATTCGTATTTTACTTAATTAAGTACAAATATAAAATAAAAAAATCTGTTTTTTCGTTAAAATTCCCGATTTATTTAATTTGTTTTCCGTTTAAGAAATGTACTGAGAATTTTTAATTTTGACCTGCCAAAAGTATCAAATACTTCTCCTGTTGCTAGAACTTACCGGAACTATAATATTTGAGATATTTCTACAGTACTACTGCAGTCGAGTCTATATTATGCTTGGTTTTTTACCCTCTAAGTGTACCTTTTTTCCGGCGTTGGATAGTAACGTAGCGTAGGTAATGTAATTTTTCGATTTTCGTTGTTTTAAAGTAACACATTAAGTAAGAAATAAAGAGCTACTGTTTCGACTTGTTTTAAGTACCTATACTGTGAATTAATTGTATATCGTATTTATTTTTGTATTAACTTGTTTTTTGTATCCACTCATCATAAAACCTGATTTATTATTTATTACTTAGGTTTAGTAGGTAGGAAGTAGATGGTAGGAGGTTCGACAAAAAAATACACAAATCATTTTGTTTATAATGTTTAATTCATATAATAATTTAAAATGAAACACACGGTTGGCTCTTAATCAAATGACTTTATATTATTATAGCTAGTTAAAAGCGAAATTCTATCGACTGACATTAAAATACATATTACATTTAATAATAATTAATATATTCATATAATAGTTTACACAATGGCAGTCAAAAATAATAATAATAATATTAATAATACTAATATAATAATAAAATAAATAAAACTCTACACTACAAGCTATATAATATTAGACATAATATAACAATAATAATATATTTTATTATATTATGTTAACTATAACGGTGCGCGACTATCTATAATATAATTTCTGGACACGATTCGATCGAAAACTTTTTTAAACTTCGACGGCGGTGCGTACGTTATTTAATTACTCACAAAACTGGTGCGAACTAATGCACACAATTTTAAAACGCCGTGTAGGTACATTTATATTATAATAATATATAAATAGGCTTAGGGAAAACGGAATATAAAACAGTATTGTTCAAATATATATTCTACTATGCGAACAAACTGAATCCAACATTTATCGTTCAACAGAACAAGAAATACAGCAGAAAAACATCAAAAAATGCAGTGCCACGCCGAAGAGAGAGAGAGAGGTGTGGACTCGGGGTCTTCCCCCCTCCCATAGAGCGGGTTACATGTCAAATTTGGGGGTAGTCAAATTACACAGCTCCTCACCTAAACAAAATGTCCAACTTGTGGTTGGTTTAAAAAAAAAAATCGGTTATGTTAGTACTTCACTCGATCTGATCATTATCCTTGGGACTTATAAATTATATGAATTTTAGATGTACATTTTACATTATATTATACAATATAATGCGTGTGTAGAGGTACATTTTCTCACGTCTGCGTCGAGTAATTTACAAATCGCTAAAAAGTGAACGTGTCTGTGATTTAATTTAACTGTACCTATACGAGAATAATATTATACGATTTTTTAAAGAAAAACATGTAAATGAGATGTTAAGTGGCGTTGTACACTGCACCGTGGCCGTGTAGGTCTCATGAGTGCAGCGTGATTCAAACGAGTGCAATTATTACATTTTTTTGTGCAGAGCGCCACTTCGCAGAAAGAAGATTTGCATGTCAAATTAATCAAAAATCAAATTTTTTTTTTTTTTTTTAATTACATTTTTTTTTAACTATGAGAGGATGGTTGTAAATAATATAGTGTGGTAATATTTCTACGACGATTGTTGGTCGCTGTTTTTTTGATTTCGAACGTTTCAATCTGTTCTTTGCACCTATAACGCCAGCTAGCTATACGCATAAAATTGTTTTATTAAGAGGCGATGTAACCGACTCGAATGGTTCGGCACGACCAAAGTCGTTTTCGAATGACATTATCTCATAGTGTCCGTGGGGATATTTTGCGACTATGTATTATAATATATTGAAAAATAATATAAGTTTATGGTCTCGAATGGGTCTCGTCCGTTCGGAGGAGCGATCGATAAACAAGTACGTCGTACACCATAATTTATACGCGGATATCATATGCACAGAGAAAACAAAAAACACAAAGTCAAAGTCATAAGCGTGGCGGAAGTCTCTGGCACAAAGGATTTTTGAGGAGTGCAAAGGTGCAGTACTATGTTATACTATATATATAGGATTTTACGTGATTATACGTGTTTTGCGCGCGTGTGGGTGAAACATTTTAGTGTATTAAATTCGTCGGACCCTCTATAATATGATGTAACAGAGGTATCCGCGGTATAAATTTTTTTGATGTATGGGGTGAGAGAAAAGGGTTGTCTGGACGACGAAAATAAAAATGTTCGCGTTCCGGTGAAATATAATAATAATATTATGTATATTATTAACGGCGGCGGCGGCGCGTTGTTGTGTTATTGGAAGGGTGCGATTGTCTACAGTTTTTTTTTAAATAAAAGCTTGTCGGCAATTTCGTTTGATTTTCAATAATATTAACTAGAATTTTGACTAAAATTGTGCACAGGTGGGTGAATACCTGTAAGTTATACGATTGTTGAAATCTCGTAATGCGTAAATATCTCGTGATGCGGAAAGTGTATATTGTGTACAAGGGGACGAAGGTGGAGATAAGATACTGTCACCCCACCAGCCTGCAAGTGCGCTAATAAGGTGACTAAAGTTAACTGCGAAAATACGCACAACGATCATTTCCGAACTTATATTTATTTTAATATAATATTACCTTTTGTAACCGTAAAAATCACTAAGCATTATACATTAATTTATATAGGATCTGGCGCGCTGAAGAAATACGCACTTAAGGCATTAAATGAAATATAAATAATATTATATTTGATGTTCGGTATCTGGTGACATATTATTATAATAAAAATATGTTAAATTATAACTCATCGATAACATTGTTTTTTGATTTACCTATTATGTTTCTTTGATAATATGTTCCGTACTATTGAGACTTTTTTCACCGTTTATGAAAATGAAAAACAATGGCTTTAACATCCTTCGACGAGAAACACGAATACATGTACTACCGACTAAATCTATGGCGTTACTAAGAGTGGTTGCAGAGGGTTCTGACGAATTTTGATGTAAATTTGTGTGTCGAGCTGCATTATAGTGCCGGAGCAATAAAACAAAAGTATATTTTATTTAAAAAAAAGGTTAATGTTTAAATATTTTTACAAGCAATAAAGTTTTAAAAATTACATTACGGGGTTCCCTCTATTCGCATATTATAATAACTGATAATTATATATATTACCTACTCCAGTACTCCCAACAGGGATGTTGACGTTTGGACATAATTTTGAACCAGGAATATTGATTCACAAAGCCAAAGTGTCCACGACCGACACAGTCCACTGATAAATAAAAACTTTATACGTATCATGAACTTTAATCGAGCAATAAACTGACGCAGCGCACTTAAATTCATCAGAACCCTCTGCCTCGTATTTTTGTCTATCATATTATTATTATTCGTTTCCCCGGCGGGTATCGGTTAATTCACTTAATTCCCATATGGCATCTATTTTTTTCTCTCACCCCACGAGCCGAATAATTTTAAACTATATATAATTTATAAATGTAGATACCTACCACAATATTTTGATGGAAAAAAAAATGCTAAATGTTTTATTTTTAAGATGATGCGAAGAAAATATTCAGCGTGCTTGACTATACGGAATTTCACTATAGCTGCGAACAGACTTGACCTGTAGAGGTGTCCAGAAGTGCTAAATTCGAACGGTAACCGATCGGACAAGAATCTCGTTGAAATACCCATTTACGAATGGGAATATCGGCTGTTCGGTGGAATCGATGTGGGATCGACCACTGCCAAAGACAATGTGCTGCAACTATACCGCTGCAGCAGTCTATGATGATGGTTATTGGGAGGGAAAAGATCCGTTCGACGAAAGTGCACCGCACAACGGAAAGAGAAACGTCCTCGGAGCACACAATCGCATATAATATTATGAAACAATCTCAATAGTGTAGGTGTGGCCACTCAAGTGGCTTACGTCTTTATATATATATCGTCAGCTTTATACAGGTCTGGACACGGCTTTTAGACTATATATGGTACATATGACATGACAAAAATTTTATATACCTATGATATATATTACACTTGTATGCTCTAGGCGTGCGAACTGTACTGAAAATCGACGAGAAATGGGCGGGAAATCGTAGGCTACTACAGGGCGTGTACGTCACGCGTCTAACACGTCACACCGCGTGACATTTTCTATCAGCAACAATAATAATAACATATTAAAATAAATTATTACATCGGGCGGCGCGATTGGCGTGGATGGGGTTGGGTGTGTTGGGTGGAGGGCGGGGTGGCGGGCGTACGTGCGGCAGGCCTATCGCACGTTGTAGGTCTCCAACAGCTCCTGGACGGACAGGCAGTGGCTGCACCCGTCGTCGTGCACGAACAGGCTGTGCGACACCAGCCCGAACTTGGGGTCGGGCTTCGGTGGCGTCGGTACGTCGTCCCTGATGTGCACCACGGACACGGACACGTGCTTGGATGGCGGCTTGTTGTCGCGGACGGACGATGTGCCGCCGTGGTTGTGGCCACCGTTCATGCGCTCCACTGCCTCGTCGTACGTGGGCAGACCCGTGACGATCGTGTAGCTGGGCAGCGAGTCGGCGTCATACTTTCGCGAGTTCTTCTCGTTCCTCCTACGTTGAACTGCGTACCGGAAACACACAAAACAGCGATAATATATTATAATAACAGTGTTAGATATTATTATGGTGTGGTAGGGGGAGGGGGGATATTTTGGTAGTAGTGCATGTACAGCATAAAATTTACATTGTAATATGCACAATATTCAAAATATAATTCGACGCAAATTCATTTCCTAACATAGGTACAGCTCGAATCTAAAAATGTGTGTTGCATTTTTTACGAATTTTAAGCGATTTTATTCGCATATGTTGATAATACATTAAAAAAAAATGTAAATTTTAAACAGACGCGTAATTTTATAGAAATGAGTCTTCGCGCATCCCCATCGCCACCTATATAACATTTTGAATCATACTATACTTATAGATTTAATAACAATTTTTTATTTTGTATTATTAATATTAATATTTAAAGTGAAGTTAAAAAATAAAACTATGTTTTAATAATAATAATAACAAGAAATATAATGCATATTTTTGCATGACTGGAATTATTGAAAGAACTATGCATTTTTTGATTTTTATTTCATTATTAATGCAAAATATTTAATTTTTAACAACAATAATAATAACATATTTACACTGAGTATTTAATATTTATTCAATGAATACTATGTATCAATGTACATATTTAATTGATTTTTAGCGTACAAACATCTGAGCCCTGAATATTATATTACGGACAAAATAATACACGTTTGACAAAGCAACAAATTATTGAAGTATTTTAAGTTGCCTATATGATATGCCTGACACATATAGATTATATTATCCAGTATGCACATTCCATCAGTTTTATAACGATACATAATATATTATTATAGCTCATTGCTCATTTATCAGTTTAAACGCAACTTATTGGATCATTTATTGTACCTAAATTGCTACCTATGTGCATATTAATGTTTATTACGGAAGTGTTAAAATGACAAGTCTTATCATGAAAATATTTAGTCAGCTATTGATTATTACACAGAGATATCCATGAAATAGAGGTACAATGAGATACGGTATGGATAAAGAGAACGACAAATAATCAAAACTATACGTATTTATGTCGATCGTATTGTATTTTGACGGAGGAATTTAATCTGATTGTGATACAGTCCTACACAAAATCACTAATGAGATGTGACATAAAACATAGTGACTACAAAATTAGGTTTACAGGAGCTTAGTGCCAGGCTTGTTAAGTATCCAAATACTTTTCGATCCTGAGCGAAGCGATGAATGTATTGATTTTACAATGTATAGTGTGTTTTTTTTGTGTTTATGTACACGATAAGTAGTTGAAAAATTCCATCGATTTTCAACTTCAGTATCTTTTCCGGTGAGAAAGTGAATTTAGTTGCTGTATTGGGAAGATCAAAATTAAAAATTCACTGTAGTTTTCAAAAGTGCCTAGAAAAACCAAAAACAAATTAAGGAAAAACGGTAATTGTTACGCAAAATTTATTTTAATTTTTGGTGTAACTTAATAAAAAGTTAAGGTAGATAGGTACATGAAATTGTCACTGAATATTTATAATGGAAATTTCTATGCATTATAAACTTTTCAAAAGACAAATAAAAACAAAAAGTAACAACAAAATTTTTTTCGGTAGTCAGTTCAATTAGATTGAAGAAAGTAGTTAAATGTTATATAAATAAACTACCTAATAATTTAACAAATAAGTAAGCAAGAATGATTTGTTATAAATAAATCACTTATTTTTATAGGATACTGATAATTTATTGATAAAATATATAGATTATTAACTTTTGTTTTCATTATTAACTTATTATAATATATAATATATGTTTTGAAATGTATGCATTTACTCATAAAATACATTTTAAATGTATTTAATAGTTAAAGTGTTTTGCAATCTTTAATGTACAAATTTGAAGAAAAATATATCGATTAAGATAATTAAATAATAGGGATGGGTAATAGTAATATCTTTGCTATATAATTATAATATTATAGTAAATAATAATGTATAATTATTATTATAATTTTTAATTCATATGATATTCCGCAACATGTTCACCTATCATGTACCAGGTACATAGGTCATATGTCTTTTCATGATATTCTTCACTCCAATTTCTAACAAAAATTAAGAAACCTGTCGTCGTTCGTGCGTTCCGCATATTCGTCGTTACACGAGGCTATGAAATTGGTCTCAGTAAACGAAATATTAGTTATTATTTATTAATTCTTACCAACCGATGTACAAATATACAATATCACAGATTTTGTCGGCTATTGCTAATCGATTTGTATATAAAAATTTGAAAACGATTATTATTTCGATTAAAATATTATAGGTTTCAATTTTTTTTAAATGTTTCCATTATACTTTTACTTTCTTCGATGATTTTTAACGATTTCTAATGATTTTGAAATTAGATTTCAAGCTTCATACCTATGACATAGATACCCGGAGAAGTGGACAAACGTCTTGCCTCCCTGGCTTTTGGAATTTTTTTTTTTAATTGGCCACATTATGATAAATCAATAAATTATAGTATAACAAATTGAAAGTGAGTAAACTACTGTATCTACTAGTAACTTGACCCCCCCCCCTAGAAAAATTTCTGGGGGCGCCTATGCCTGTGTGGTGTGTATATAAAATACCATTTAAATGATTCATGGGTCGGAGGAGAAATATAATATATTATATGGCCGAGAATAAACGTTTAGTGAAATAAAAATTTCACAAATTATTATTATCATTGTGTGGTCATATTATTATAGGCATGACAACAAGGCCACGTGACACGCGTTTATAGGTACGTACACGTTAGATACTCGTTAGTTACATTATATTGGGTGGTGCAATATAAACATATATAGACTATATGTGTGTTCACACTGCTCACAGTATGATATTATGTGGTTGTCAAAAATAATATATCGTCTCGCTTTGAAAAAATATCAAACCGTTTAATTTTTAATCGGTACGTATGACGGTGCGTATGTGCGTGTCAAATCTTTGACCAATAGATAAACAACATAATACTATATGACAATCTATCTTATTATTCTATCGTATATACTTGACTATACGGTTAACACGGGGGCTCGTCTATCACTGTTTTTATTTTTATAAGAAATGCGCAATTTATAGATTTGCAGTAGGTATATACATCGTGTTCCCATTTTTTTTTTGTTTTGGGTGCACATGACTGTAGAGTGAGGACGTTTTTGCACTAAACATGCAAAATTTGAATTATATACATTATACAATTTTTCTTATATTTTAACTATTTAATAAAAATTAGTGAACGGGATTAAATATATACATATACCTACATAATATATATAATTATCAATTTAAAATTACAGGTAGGCGTAGATATAGATTTCTTAATAAAGAGAGTGACAGAGAGTTTCAATTCAACAATTATAGTTTGTTTTAAATGTTTGACTATGTATTGCAGAATGTATGATATATTATTATCATGTACATATTTGTCTTCATAAGTAAACCTATTAATTTTATATAGGTAGGTAAACATATAATTAAGCATAACTTTTCTAGTGCATGAAGTCACATTTTCCCAGTTCTGATGGTTTATGCATAGTTAATTTATTTTGAATGGAATTTAATTGGTTTGTGTGAAACGACGTTCTAATCATTAAGATTTAATCGAAGAGTAAAGTAAGTTATTGTGGCAAACATAATAGTACTCTATAATAATATTTTTAATTTTTAAACATTTTGTGTGTAATAGGAATGGAAAAGCCATGACTAACCCTTTTTCCCATTCCCGAACAATGTATGACCATGTATATGACGTGAAAAAAAGAAGCCATCTAGGGATGATACTTTTTATTTCGAGTTGCCTAATCTAAATAGTGAGGGAATTACTTGATCTAATTTTTTTTCATAATATTAAAAAAAACTGTACACCATTACCCTTCATTAAAAAAAATCTGAGTGAGAGGATGGCGCTGCAGTCGTTGCAATAATCTCCAATAATGCGGCAGGTATTGTGCAACGGCGGTTAAACACACACGAGTGCAGCTGCTCTATTAATTACATAATTTATACGAACAAACATAGTGTGAAGCATCATTAATCGACTCGTTTATGGATGCTTAAATGAAAACAAGAAAGCCATCGGGTTTAGTGTAACCGTATGAACTATGAGTAATGATTATGAAAAGATCATCAGCCACATCAAATAGACGTATTTAACCGTAATATGAAAAATTAATCATCAGACGTTTTGGTCGATAATCGGGAATTACATGTAGGCAGAGGCTTAGCTTATTCTGTCATATGTTATTAGTTAATGTTTGGCCCAGGAAATATTAATTATCGAGGACTTATAACATTCACTGAAATACCTACGTATATATAGCTAGGTTAAATCAAACACAAATAGGGTATTATATTATTATAAATTGATAATTATAAATAATGAGCAATTTATATTGGAACCCCTCAAAATTAGTTTCAAGGAAATTAAAAAAATATATACATGTATCAATAAAAAACCGGTTAAGACGTCGTAAAATTAAATAGTTTATTTGTTGATTGAATTATTGTTCGATTGTTAATAACCTTTGATTATAATCTTTGTTTCCAAAAATAAAAAAAACGACTAATTATACATTTACATAAGGTCAATCTGGAAGGCTGGGCAAGTTAACTATTTTGTTTAACTCGTTCAGTTAAGTTAATATAGAACATATTTAAGTTATGTAACATTTTTCAAACGTTACTAGTTCAATAGAAAAAAAGTAGCATAACATTGAAAAAAAAAAATCAGTTCAATTATTTTTTAATTGCAAATTTACAAATATATGCCAAAGTACGATATGCAAATTTGATAAAATTATATAAATACGCAAAAGTAGAAAAATGAAAGAACCTAACTGAAAGGTAGATCAATGATAGAACCTTAACTAAAGCTATAAATTGTTTTGGTTAATTTTTAAGAGACCACGGCTCCAACGTATCTTGGGCCTGGTAGGCAGATTTGAAATGAATATATTAATATGTTTGAGTGAGATAAAATAATTTTAAATATTACGCGTAAATAATAATAAGTTGTAATCGTTTTGATAATTAAACGCATACCAACAGGCTCTTAAATTAAATGATCGACCACGTGGCTAAATAGAAGTGACGTAGGTATAATATTTGTTTCCAGTCATTAAATTAAATTGTTGTGTTTTGATTCTCTTAAATAATAGTATAATATAATATAATTATAATTGATTAACCGATTAATAACTATAGATATCATCGAAAAGAATTTAACACATTAAATTATAGAAGTAGGTAATACTTAAAAAAACAAATAGGTATACCTAACTTGTTATGTAACTTAGTTAAAAGTAACCTAACTTTTTACCCTAACTTAATATATATTTCAAAATGTTAGTGACCTGCAGCTTTGTCAATATTGTGTAAGGTGCAATTGATGAGATGATATCACTATAATTGCACACTGATCAGCAACCTGCAATCGCCGTATAATCTACGTGTAGGTATATATTTATACCTACCTTAACTTATCAATTTAGCTAAAACCAAGTTACATAATAATATTATGTATAGCTCGTTGTATGTCATTCATTATTGTCACTTGAAGTTTCAATCATATATTTATAATTTTCGGTATTGCGCGTGATTAATAATAAATAATTATTGTAATCGTAACGCATACCAGCAGCTATTATTGAATGCTCGTCCACGTGGCTAAATAAATATATGACGTATAAGTCGGTATAATTCGTATAATATTTGATTCCAGTCATTAAATGAAATCGTTGTGTTTTGATTCTTTTAAATAATAATAATATTATATTATTATTGCGTAATCTCGTTAACACATTTTTGTACGCGTATAATATAATTGCATCTGTACGCGCAAATACCATCGAAATTCGAAACTATCACAGTTTTATGGTCGTAGCCCATAGGTACATCACGTGATGCAATGCGAATTATAATATACTCAATACGATATTATCATTGCACACAATGTCGAAAACGAAATGACGATTACATTATAATATTATCATATACCTATACTCAGTATATGAGTACAAGATGGAACAGAAAGACCAAGACAAATGAAAAATTAAAATTGAAATACCTAAGTAAAACGTGTGAAAAAAAAATTATAAAAATTATAGTATGCACAATAAATTATTTAAGATTTATACTAATGTCTGAAAATTAGCAAAAATAATATTTTGAAAAAAGTTATTAAGATTTGAATTAATTTATTAAGAAAAAAAATGATGATACCTATTTTAAAATATTGTAGAAATAAACGTTTACGTTTTTGACATACAATTTTTTTTTTTAATTACATTTATATAATTTTTAGTATTTAAAAATGAACATGAAAATTGTATTCCGCAGTTGTAGAGCGAGCGTCTATAAACCGCATATATATATTTATAAAAAAAATGTTTAAACATTGGTTTAGAACAAAAGTTATTTCATTTGTCAGGTCTTTACGTTACACCTTTTACCCATGTATATAAGAGATATTCCGCGCAGGTATTCAATATTGTACAGAATATTCATCATACAATTTTTTTTGTATTGTTGGGCTGGTTTATTTATCTATTTTTCACGTTGTACTTATATACCTCCACTGCATCTCCACTGCGCAGTAACACTTATTTTCGAATACACATTACATACAATATATTATAATATAATATACATATTATGTCATTATGATAACGATATTCACAAACATTATAATATTGTATAATGGGATATTATAATATTACAATGTTGTCCATTTGAATTTTATTTTGAATTAATATTTTATTCAAACGAATGTACAAAACGATAAAAAGACACGTGGAGTGGAAGAAAAAAAAAATCGTAAATTTTAATTTATGCGAGTAACCCGGCGCCAACCCCACACATACACCGCGTATACGGCCGTTATATTGTGGTATTATAGGTACCTACTAGCACCTCGGTACCTATTGTATAGGATTTAATTAAAATTTAAAAGTCAATATTATTGTGCACTCTGTAGTGGTAGGCGCGGGTACATGAAATCAATTGAATTTTTTTTTTTTTTAAACGTCGCGGTTGCAGTTAATTACATTATTGATTACAATAAGCCATCACCGTCAGACCAACGTCAAAGAAATATGTACATACATAATATGAGTTATAACATATATGTAGGTACACGTACCAACGTACACGTTTTTTAATTGATCTAAATCAAATTTGTTCAGATAATATAATAATTATTAGAAATCACTCGAACATAAACGATTATCGATTGTCTTGATATTAATTGGAAAATATGTGAAATTAAGGTTGGAAAACAAAATTATAATTTTAGATAATGCCGTACTCGTTTATTATTCGCTTTTCTTGTTATACGGCAACTGTAGCAGATGTTATTTTATCGTACAAAAAATAGGCGACATAATTTGCGTGGGCATTTAATATGAAAATATTTATGATTTTTTAACGATAGATGCTAAAGGTTGTTTAATCGAATCGTCGATCATAAAAAAATGTATAAAAATAACAAAAAAAAAAAAATGGGGGAAGTAGGTAAAACCGCTTTTCTGTTGTACAGTACAAGAGTGTTCCTATCGTCATTGAGAATCAATGTATATGTAATCGTAATGTATGTGTTCAATTTGAATTCAATGATATATCACAAAAATTATAATATATTATATATTTATATAATCATGATTTATAAATCACTGAATAACGATTCCAAGCTAAGGCTGACATTGTTAGCTTGTATTGCCAAGTGTCTAAGTAGATATAATAGTAGGTAGTTATATACATATTTATATTAAACACTAAATTGGGCTAAAATGTTAGGGTTGCAATCAATTTGTAGAGTAAAGAAACTTGTGGAAGGGCTTTGCCCCCACACGCCCTTAAACACGGTTTTTTTAGATCCTAAATTTAACGTTAAAATATCAAGGTTATGTTTTGTTATTTTAAGTTATGATTTCTCATGTACCGATTTTCTTATTTTGTTGTAATTAAAAAAACGTTTAACTGTAGATACATGAAAATGTAACTGAATGTTTATATTTTCATTTTATATATATTATTCATTTTACTCCATAAAATGTTGAAAAATGTTTGATTCATTATGAGCTGTTTACGGACAGTTTCAAATTTCGTTTTTTTTAGTTTTTTTTTCTACAATTTTCAATCAAATTTTATTTGTTGGGCCAAAAATCGTGAAAATTTAAAACAAGGCTTCTGATATATTGTTACAATAGCAGTTGAAAACATTTTAAAATACATAGGCACAATTTTTTTATAAGCATTTAAAGTTCAAATGTTGTCATAATTTATCATATTAAAAATTTAATAATTATTTTATAGTTAAAAATGTATAAAATGTTTAACTTTTATCTTAGGATTGAAAATTTAAAACAAGGTTCCACGTAAATAGATTATATATAAATTACTTAATATCATAAAAATTTCAAAATAATATCATCAAATATACTAAGTAATATCAAAGGCTGACTGGCCGTCTTCGCTCAGAATCGTTTTCTTATACAATGATATTATAGCATTGAATTCAAATTCAGTGACCCACTTGTAACCTACTGTACAGCAGAGTGACACCCACTTCACACTTGTCCACCTTTTTTTTGTTTCTTTTACTCGACGTCTTTGAGAACTACGGGTAATTTTTCATTTTTACCTCTCAAATGCGCCATCTAGAGTGTAAGGTGCAACTCTCTTGGTTCGATACTGAAACAGCTAGCTGTTGTTATAATTTGTGATGGCAGTAACTGTCATGAAGTCGGTAATTTTTGTCATGGTAATACGACAGCTCTATCAAACAATCTAACCGCGTTTACTATCACGGTATAGTGGTAACCACGACACTTGTACTGCGATCGTGAAACGGGCCATAAAGTATTATTTATAGGTACTGCACGCGCGTGGAGGTGTACATTGGACCACAAGAAATAATAATAAAATAAGAAAGGAAAACTCAACTATATTTAGATAGAGGTCCTACTTACCTACAGGGAGGACGGAAGATCGTATAGATGATGTTTTTTACCTTCGTTCCATTGAACACATTCGTCCGTGAACCTATTAAAATAGTTATTGACCCTCGCGGTGCTGTGAATTAACCTACATTCGTTGTGACTATTGTAACGATTCGTATCTATATCTAATATACCGCGGTTTAACCTCTGGCACCACGCGCGTAACGATAGATTAAAATATCGATATAATGTGCGCGTATTATTGTTATTATTATTTAGGTAGGTACCAACTATAATGTTATCGTGCGATAGCGTAGGTATATTTTCAATAATATTTTATTCTCCGATTTGCAGAACACCGCGACCGCGATGAATTGTTTTCAACCATGTGTAACCATGACTACCTATCTATACCTATATAATAATATTGTGTTATAAGTTAGGTATAATATTGTATTGTTGTTCCCGATTGCAATAATTTATCTATAAATGATTTTTTGAGCTCGCGGTGCACTGCGAAGACCTCGAAAAGTTAATTTAAGATACGCGCGGAGACTATAGTGACTATAGTGTTGGTATCTATATCTATGTATACGAACAAACTTCAACCGGGTCCATAAACGAGTTATTTGTGTCACTACTTAAAATCTATTCGTAAATTAACTACTTACACCTAATTGGTTTCCAGTACCTAATGGTTTTTTTTGTCGATTTTTTTATTTGAAAAAAAAAATTATCATTATTAAATGCATAGGACATATTATAGGTATATAGGTACTAAATATACGATATAGGTACCTATCTATTAATATGCTCAGAAATCACTTGAAACATGAATACTTTATGACTCCGTTTTATCCGTAGCAAAAGGTTCTTGTAAAAAAAATTGTGCATGGTCGCAAGGTTATTGGGCGGTTTTGTAGAAAGAGGCTTTCTATGGGAAAATCTATATTAACGGACGTCACGGTAATTTATATAATATAATCAATTATTTACATCAATACATTTAAAAGACATAATTTGTTTAAAACAATACAATAATTATTATTCACGCATATCGGTATGAAATTAATTAACTTGGGTGATTAAGAAATTAGAAGAATATAAAAAAAAAAGAACGAGTAAAATTTTACTCCTCCGAGTAAATTATCTCTAGTGAAATTTTACTCTAGAACATTATACCGTGGTAGGTAAATTTTCACGCAGTAGGACGTAGGTAGGTATAATTTAGACGCGGGTAGACCACCATTTAGATCAAACGTCGCTCGGGGACTCTGTCGCATTATATTATATACTTTTAAACTTTTAATAGCGTCACAGCTATAATGGACAGTGCACATACCGTTCGACGCATCACACAATATTGTATATTAATTATATTATTTTGTAAGCTCAATTCAATTTGTACCTTTTCATGTTAAAATGAACACAATTTTATATCGAAGTACGGATTGTTATCACTATACTATATTATCCGGTTTGGCCCCGACAATATAATAGAATGATTTATAATATGGGTGTTCATATAAGCAATGTATAAGCAAAAATAAGCAATATAGGTAATAATATTGATATCAACTGGTTATTAACGAACTGATGTACTAATTATTGATAAAAACATTATTGAGTTCGTATTAAAATTCAGCAAACAAAAATATTTAGGTACGCCTATAAAAAAATTTACTAGTAAATTTACTCGTAAAACTTATCGATCATTTTTTTACGGTAAAACTCCCGCATCACTAACGTGAACGCACTGCATATATTATCATAATATCATTATTATATGAACCGATTTCAAAACGTTATTTTCCTATAATAAAAAAAACCTATAAATATGACATGCACCGCACACAATATGTAATAAAATGTGTTTTATTGATTAGCACAGCATCGCGTCATCTGCGCCATTTTTGCGTGTGTTGATAATATTCAAATAAACCTCGCGCGATGTGAAGTCCAAAAGAGTTGGTCACTCAATAATAGGAGCCGTTTTTGGTGTCGACCAACTGGCGGGTAGGTGTGTATTGCGAAACGTAACGTCATCGTCACGGGGTCACATTTATGCGTATTATTATAATAATATGTGGTACCTATAATAATATAATATTATAATCGCTTCGTCGTTTTAAACTCACCATATTATTCTCTTAAATTAAATAATTGTACAATATTATATTTGAGTAGGTATCTATTGCAACGATATCCTTGCCGATATTATGATGACTATATTATAGTCACTGTAATAATTAGGTATTATCGTAACACCATTTTATATATTTTTTTAATATTGTGGGCTTGTATACCCACACACTGGTTCTAGTGCTTAAAATAATTAATGAAACATTTTAAGAAATTCAATGGAAACCGGGAAGTCGCATTACCGTACAATATATATAGATTTTGAGTGGGCGAAACAAGTTTTCTCTAAGACTTGTCAATTTCCACCAAATGAGACATTCACCGGTTCCACGATTTTCTCAAAAACAATTAAGGATATGATAGAATAAATTGTACTTATTTTTGAAGAATTTCACTCTGGTTCGAAAAAGAAAATGTTTGCACTCGTTCCGATCATCATCACGAATATAGTTCGACAGTCGGCTTAAGCATAATATTTGTAATTGTAATACCTCTAAATATATATATATTTTTAATAATAATTACATATTATTTACAATTTCATAACTGTAATATTTCATAATACTATTTATAATTAAAAAATAATAATTAAAACGTAAGCAGATTTATTTTGAGAGCAATTATATATTAGCGATATATCAGCTGTAGTTTTACTCAGCGAATTTTCTTGTTAAAAATAAGTGTTTGGTGTGACAATAATGAGGTGTCTAATGAGAAAAGTTAAAAATAAATATATTATATTGTTCATTTTTTCATAATATTAATAAACACTTTTTTTTCAAAATAATAATATAAAATTATGTATTTACGTTTAGTCCTAAATGTCTTACGTCAATACGTCATTGTAAAAATAAATCAATCGACGCACACTAACAATATTATTAACTAAATATTTATAAGTTAGATATATTGGTGCTCAACTAATCACTTGTTATTAAATATTGAAAAATGCAAATTTATGCGATTTAGCCTAAGCAAAAATGTTATCGATCATAATTATCATATTTCTAGGACTGATATTGAATTGTTAACAAAATTTAAAGACCTAGGTGTCATTTTCGATTCTAAACTAAATTTTTCAAGCCATATTGAAATGATAAAAAATAAAGCAACGCGCGACCTGGGTTTTATCAAAAGAACTTGTGGATCATTCAAAGATCCACTATCTCTAAATGTTTTATTCTGTGCCCTTGTTCGCTCAAACCTAGAATACTGTCCATTAATTTGGACTTATAACACTTCTAAACAGATGGATGCGATCAAATCAGTTCAAAATAACTTCCTCCATTTCATTTCCTTCAAGTTTAATATTTATAGGCCACCTCATGGTTTCTATGATTCGGTTTTATCATTTATCAATCTCCTTCCACTCAAAACTAGACGCACTTTATTAATATCCAAATTTTTACACAATTTACTCTTAGGGAATACCTATCAATTGTGATGAGCTCCTTTCCCTCATCCGTCTTTAAGTAAATCACCTTAACACATGATGCATTGATTTATTCTATCCCGTCCCATATAAAACAAATTATATGATAAACTGTCCTTCTAATATCCTAATGGCTGCAGGTAATTCCATTACCTTTGATTTTGTTTAGCATGTCTCGCCCTATATCTTTCTTTGTTGTTATTCACCTTTTTTGTTCTCTTGTCTATATTTGTAACTTATAAATATATAATGCGTCTTAGATTGTTATTTGTCATTACTATAACATCATTGTATTATTACTACCGTGTATACGCACAAAATATTGTTAAGGACTTACGTCCATTTATATTTAAAAATAAATAAATAAATATTAACAACCTGCAGATTGAGTTCAGTTAAACGATCTCTATATCAATATAATATTTAACACTGCAGTTATAAATACAATAAGTTAATTTAAAATAGTATAAGATATTGATAACTAGTAGCTAGGCTATAAATTATAGATAAGTGCATTTTATAAAATCATTTTTATAGCAATAATAACAGAACTTTGTACCGGCACCGAAGTCATAAGTTGATCGGATAGATAGGTAAAAAAAAGAATAAAACTAAGGAAAAAAACCAACGGAAAAATAACCAAAATGATAATAATATGATAATTTATCAATTTATTCAGGGCTAGGATTTTTATGCATATATTAGCATATTTTTTCCTTTAGTATAATTACATTGCTTTTCAGTTATATTTGGCTCATACTGAATTAAATAGAACAATTTTTTTCTTTCATATTGTCTTATATGTTGTAAATATAGTATTTATAAACTGACATCATGGTCGGTTATAACGAGTAAAAAATAAGATTTTATATCAATGTAGGCTTAAACTAAAATTAGGTATCGTTATAGTAAATTATACTGCTTTTTTAAATAGACTGGTCACAACTAGTTAACAACATTTTTTTTTTTTTTATATATAAAAAAAAATATATTATATAGTATAAATTATATTTGTTTTTATTTTTTTTTCAAAATATTGATTTAACTATATTTATATTTATAATATAATCAATTTTAGTATATTGCGTACAGCTAATGACGATCCATTATTTGTATTAATTAAAGTTTTTTTATATTACCTTTATAATACGTTGGTAGAAGAAGTTGGCATTAAAATATTTGCATAAAGTCTGCGGAGGCCAACTTCATCTACCTATGTTTATATAATATGTAATATACTAATATATACTGTTATATCTACCTAAAAATATCCATGCAATAAGTTGGACAAAATAACAAACCGATTATGTTAATAGTTAATACCAAACTGAACCAGAACCGAGCTTTTAAATTAAATGTCGAATCAAACTTTTTAGTTGTGTCGAAATAATAATTTATAAATAAACACCGGAAACATTTTTTTGTTTGACACGTAATTAACGTGTTTGAACCTTTTTTTAGAGCTCGTAAATTTTTTTAGAGTTTAAACTATTTTTGAGTTTGGATTAATTATAGAATTTTAAACGGTTTGAATTTATGTTCGGTTCGGGTTTAATTTTTCGAACCTCGAACAAGTTTGACCCACCACTAAAATGTACCTATGCACCAAGGATATTTGTTAAAAATGTTTTCTTTTCTAATATAAATAATATTTGTTTCAGTATTCTAAATATTGTTATAATAAATATTCATTAATTGTCATTAAATCTCACGTGGAATTAAGGAATCTTTGGCATTATACATTTATCGAGGACACAATCATCAGATAATTAATTTACATAAACTGATATGAATTAATTTTTCGATTTGAATTCGATGTCTTTTAAGTTAGGATTAATTTATTACCTAACTTAATTAAGAGCGGATTCAAAATAAAAAAGATTCAACCAACTCACAACTGCAGCAGAGTACGAAACTTAGCCATTCCTAATTTCATATAAATAATAAAAAGAATAGATTATTTATTCGTAAATTAATAAGCACATTATAATATAAATAATTAAATGGAATTGTATTTTTAAACATACTTTTTCATATAGTGTCACATTTTGGCCGAATAAGTATCTAACGTTATGTCGTTGGCTATTTTTAATATTAAGCCTATAATTTTAGTTTCGAAGACGACATTTAAATGCAAGGTGAATTTACATTACGGTTTGTTCAAACAATATTTGAAAAAAAAAAACACTTAAATTGGTTTTTACTTTTTAAATTTAGAATGATAATGAAGTGAATTAATTAATTTCATGGTTACTTTATTTTTAGACTTATCTTGTTAAAATCTTAGATATCAAAACTAGTTATGATTTCCACATTACATTTGAGAACGTACACTCGAGTATAATAATTAATTAATTTCGAAAATATTTGATCTACGTTTTTTTACGGGCATTCACAATGATAACAAGCGTAGGTACAACAATGACATAATATTATAGTATCCAAGTTATGAGATAGAAATTTTAAATTTATATTATTTTGCATAAAATGCATGTTTCTATTTCATAAATCATTACTTGATCGATAAAATAACAAATTGTATATTGAATTATTATTAATTTGGATGTTTGTGTATATTTTTTTATTGAAATGCATTTTTCTGCATATTATGAGTGTAAAATGTTATTTGCTCGCTAAAAATTAAAATATATTTTTTAATTCAAAATTGTTTAAAATAACTCAATGCGAGACCATTAATTTTGACAATTTCCCTATGCAAAATTAATCACCAAAAATACTGGCCATTTTTAAGTACACTATGGACCACAATAAATTCTTGATGTAGAGCGTAGTTTTTCATCATTCAAATATACAAATACAAGTATGCCATCGCTGATATAATTTCATAGAAGTAAATATGGAACATATTGGTACAGAAGTAGTATATAGTTTTCCTATTTAATATTAAAATTTATTGTATAAATTTACATACTATTTTAATTTTTTTTTCGAACAACTTTTAGGTACACTATTCTATAGGTATATATATATTATATAAGTACCTTTATGTTTGCTTTATATCATTTTTTGTACTTAATGTTTAAATTATGCTTTAAATTAATGTTATAATAGTAGGTACGATTATAATAATTAAATATTGAATAAAAATAATTTTATTTTATAGGTACCTATACCATATTTTATAATTTTTCTTGCGTAATAGGTAAGTGTATATTAAATAATCACCTATATTAGTGCATGGAAATCCGGTCTTTAGTTAGGATAAGTTATGAATTATTCAAAGAATCAACGATCTTATTGCATCAAATTGTATTTCGATAGCAATTATACTATTTCACTATTATAAATGCGTTATTCGTACCTATAATAATATTATGTACCTATTCCCACTATACTGTCCTGCTCCAAGATGGCAAAATGAGTTACAAATGAGTGAGAACACGGGTAGACACTACTGATGCGAGATATTATTCAAACAGTATTTGACTCAAGTTTCGTATAAAATATCGTTTTCTATATATTTCCTTAACGACATCCTTAAACAATATAATATGGCGAAATGCGTCCGGAATTCATATAATAATGCAACGCAGTGATATCTATCGTGAAAACTTTATAAGAACTTGAAGTTTTTACTGGTGTTATTATTCTAATATTATCGATACCTATATACCTGCTACTTGGAAATTAAACAGAACATATACTGACGCACCGTGTATACGGATTTTTGATATTTACAGTCAATAAAAATAACGAGACAATCCAAATACACCATATAGTCCTTGAAATTCCTCCATTGTAAATATGTATACACAAATGCGCGTAAATAACTACGTAATATTACCTATATAGTTTCTCGTTTCATTTGTGTTGTTTTAATAGCAATCCTGCACTGGTGGCAGACAACAATAATAATATTGTTGACTGCAATATTATTACGATCGTAAATCAACTGCATTTATTATGCACTTACGTATGTATATAGTATACAATTTGTATTATGATTTATGATAAACAATACATTTATTGATTCATAACGCGATACATGGGATCAAACAGGTGGCGTGTTTCGACGTGTTATCTTCCCGACGCGCGACGTAAGTACCGATCGATCTGCTATGGCGCAACTAGCTCAAAAATCTCAAGGGGAGCCTATCCTAGATTTTCCTGAAAATAACCCATCGGACCTTTGCCCCAATCTCCTTATAGCATTGCCTTTATTTTTATTATAAAAAAAATAATTATTTTTACTATAGTTTTATTTTTATTTAATATTAGCTATAAGTACCTATACCAATGAAAATGTTCAAGACTTGTATCAAGATTCCTTAACAACTATAAGCTTAACCTTTTACCATTTTTTTTTTAAAGGTAGGCAAGTACATAATAATATATAGTATTCATTTTGACTGAATGGAGCCTGTTATTAGAGTTATTCGCGATGAAATATAGATCGATATAAGACTTGACAACAAAATACAATTTACAGAACATTAAACAGGAAAAAATTACAAAATGTCTTATGAAGTTATGCGTATAATGGCTGTGTTTTTAATTGTTAGCATTGGCGTTAAATATGTGTCACTTGCAACATTTTACTATGAAATGTGCATTATTTTTATTATTTGTTCTTAATTGATATTACATGACTATGAAGATTAATTTATCTTTAGAGGGTTTTGAGTGAGTTTAGTTGAGGGGGCAAGCCGCCTAACCCCCCTCGTAGTGCTTACGCGATCGATATAATAAATATGAGATTTTAAGATTCTGAAAATAGATTTGTCTACAAATTGAGATTGATTTTCACTAATTTTCGTACCTTTATTTGGGTGTACCAACAAAAAATTTATGCAAGTATACATTTACCTTTACAATTTTTTGTTTATACAATTCGATTTTGGGTGTCACTTATATAGAACGCGTATAAATTGTACGTGTGATGGACTTCAAACCGTCACTAATTCAATCCTCATTAAAGAACGAAAATATTAGTATAATATATGTTTCGCTTAATTGCGAAACTAATGACCAGTTATATATTATTAAATTAAACACGTATTATATATTTATATTTAATTAACTCTTTTAGAATATAATTTACGTAATATATCAGATACGGCATTCAAGTATCAAATAAAATGTAAATTATATAAAATAATATAAGTAACAAAATTCAACAGATAATACAGTTGTCGAATAATTAAGTTCAATTTATAGTTACAATTTAAAAATTACTGTACAAAAAAATGATGAAATCGCATATTTATCGATATACATATTTAAGTAATACAACAGTATTGCATATTATTTCAATGCAGGTCGTGTTATTCATTTAAACAAAACCGATATACACAACACGTTTCTAAATTTTAGTTTCTAAAATGAACCATAACACATATTATATTATAATTACCATTGGAATTAAATGTCCGATTTTTGCGTTAAACACATTTAATTTCGGTCGAACAAATAATATGTTTTGTAAAAATAATTTGAAAAATGTTATAAATAATACTGATTAACATTTAATACAATTAATACATACTATGATTACTATTATATAGGTACTAAATAAATGTATTATGTATAATATATAATTAATTGAACTACCGAGTCCCTATATCAATCAATGTGTCAATATTGAATAATTGTATTGGTAAATAGGTAGGTAACTATACTACAGAAAATATACTTCAGCCATAAATCGTATTGCAAAATAAATCTATTCATATCTGCCTCAATAAAAAGCAAATCTGAAACTACTAGGGAAATAATAAAGAACTTGATGTAGGCACTAGCTGTGTATATTTTGTATTAAAAGACTAGCTATTTACTTTATTCTGCAAAAATCCCTTCAAAGGTAAAATATGTGTTTAATAAGCATGAAATCATAGAATATTATGGTGCAAAAAATAATTATTCAAAAATAGTATAGGCCAAAAATGCATTGTTTATAAAGAATCTAAACTGTTCTATTATAATTTGTGATATATAAATGTGAAAAGTACTACAAAATATAGGTACTTAAGTTAATGTTAATATATAGTATATACCTTGATATTTAAATCATTCATTATTATTTGATTTGTAAGTTGTATTAAATTAGACCTAATATTTCTTAACTGTTATTTATTATGTTTATTATTGTAGATTAGATGCAAATATTATTTTAATATTACAATATTGTATTTAAAATCATCGATGTTAACTCTCCACACCTCCAACTGAAGTGTTGATTATAGGAGGTAGATAAACCATAATAACAATATGTTTCAAGGTAGTTAATTGTACGATTTTATAATATTATTAAATTTTAAAAATGTTTATTATTAAACAAAAAAAAATATATTATATTATCTGTCGACGGCTTTTCTATTAGTACCTACCTATACCTATGACTATTAAATACATATTACTTTGTGTTGTACTGTTGTTACACTATATAAACTATTAATTTATAAACACGTTATGAAAAATCAGTTAAAATATTAATGTCACCATACGAGGTGCTTATATAAGTTATTTGTCATCGACTGACGACTATCGTCTATAATCGTGCATTTTGAGTAAACATTATCGTTCTAAATGAAACCGTAAAAAAAATTATATTTTATTTGTATATTTACACGAAATCACTATTAAGATATATGTGTTAAAAAAATAGATTTTAATTATCTGATTAGATTCTGTCTTATTGAAGTTCGTTCAACGATAGCTACACCAATTTAATTTAAGTCATAAGTTATAATTTCCAGCTTTCTTTTAATTCGATTTTATCATGTTTATTTGTTTTAAAATTTTTTAAGTATTAATTACATTCAATAAAAAGTTGCGTGGATGCTTAATTATTGTAATAAATTCGACGTAAATAAGTAGAAACTTAATATATTGTTGACTTTTCAGAAAATGTTTATATTTAATTTTATTCTTACCAACAAGGTTTTATATAATTATAAATATTTATGAATCGTTTTTAAATGAAAAACAATCGTATATTGTTATTTTTATAACCCATTACGTAATTTAGTGACATTAGATACGATTAGACAACATTTACAGGTGGTAATTAGTAATTATATCACAGAGTAAATGTCGACAGTTTATCATAGAAATAAGATCCTATAAACATAATGTTATCTGCAGAGGATAACATCAACAAGTAGGTAGTAAGAAGTAAATATTTTCTTTTTGGAAAATTAAAAAAACCACAACTAGAAAAAATGAATGAAACGAATTTTTAAATTAACTCTTTGATGTTATAACATTTAAAATCAACAATAATATATTTAGTGATTTTTTAAAAATATTTTGGCGGTTGAAGTAGGCATTTTATCAATTATTATATGATAATATTTTTGCTCTTGTTAATGAGTAGGTCGTGATAAGCGTTGAAGTGATAATATATGGCTATGTCAAGCAAAAGTTTAGATCTGTCATTTGTCATTAGGGTTAGCCGTTAGGATTTATATTCTTAATTTGCTCTTAATTATGTTTTTTTGTGGTCATATTATACCTTAGGTCTATGCGGGATACGTACTATATTCATGGGTAGAAAACAAAATTCATTTGTGGCCGCGGAGTGATCGATGAAACTTATGGCAATCGTAATGAAATTTGGTGCGATATAAATTTCATAATTTTATCAACTGTTTTATTTAATCATTGTTGGTCGTTGGATGGTAACGAAATTAAAACATTAATTTTTTTTAATTAATCTTGATTACAAAAATACTCATAAAAATTCACTTATTCCTTTGGACAACATTTGCTCTGTACTTAATTTATTAACTCTTCTCGAAATACATTTTTTTAATCTTTTGACATATCGTTATTAATCTTAGCTATACACAGCTAATTCCACCAACGTCGCTTTTGGATTTATAAGAAAATATGGAATTATCCGTGTACGGTTTCTTGTAACGTGAAAAGAACGAACTTGCCTACTTTTTTTAAAATTTAAAACTTATGTAATTTTAATGAAATTTTATTTGAGTTGTAGGTAATTTAACTGAATAACTCCGTTATCTCTAAGCACCTATTATACCTTAATAGTACTTTACGATCTTAATTAGGTACTTTTTAAAAGTAACTCGTCCGATATATTTTTACCTCATTGAAATCAATCATAGTTTTAAACAATTGCATTTTTTTTATTTTCACTTTTGTTTGTTCTATTAAGCACTACAGTAGGTACCTATCTAAAATGTCTAAAAAATTAGACCCACTGAATACAATCATCTACCAGTCTATACACAGTACACACTTAAAAATATCATATTTTTTCCGTCACTGAATTCAACATAAACCATATTATAGTACCTAAGTGTCTACTGTTAAAAATATGTAATAATATGTCGATTAACACAAATAATAATAACTAGTAGCACTTATAAATAAAAAAGTACCTATGCCTATAATATAAACCTGTATGCACTTAAACCCATTAATAGTAGTAACTTTGGATAAAGAATTAAATTATGTTCTTTTGTCTAACATTCAAATAAAACATTAGACTCAAATACGAATAAGACAATATATTGTATTTTATTGGTTGATTTTCATAATAGTATTTTTAATTATCAGCCTTGGACATTTATGAGGTGATTGTAATAGAAGATATATAATTAAAATATCATACGAATATGAAATAATTACTTTAGATACGAATTCATTAAACAAGAAAAACAATTGATTCTATAAGATGCCTTATAATTTATATAATATACATTCAAGTTTTTGTTTAACAATTCAATTTTGAATACAATTTATGAAATTTGAAATTTGAATACTAATTAACAGTACCTATTCAATATAATAATAATTATTGTACATATTCAAGAAATGTTTTTGAAAATGCAAACAATATTGATATTATGTTTGATAAGTTGATTAAAATATTAACATATATATTTTGAATAATTCTTAGTATAAAGTATAAAAAGTACTTATCTACCAACTCTATACGCTTTGTCTTTTTACACTAACTAAATATTTATAATATTTTATAGTTACACAATATACTTGTAATAGAAAACTATAAAAGGTATGATGTGGGACGGTGTTTGCACTACGGCAAGTGACGAGACTATGGTACACGGAAATTCCATTATGTGACACCTGCACCGAAATAAAGTATGATACGTATATGCACCTAAATGTATTTACCTGTAAGTAAAACCACCATTGCTGGACACACGATACGAGTCGTTTTTAAAATATATATAGAACTATTAATAATAATATAATGTATCGTCCTGGACTTTAATAGGTATTTATTATATCTAACATTTTCATTTTAAACATATGCTGTTTCGCCTCGGTGTGGGTGAGAGTTACTGAGTTAGGGTTTCAACCCCTCCCCCTTCCCAACATCAAAATTAAATATTGTGTATGCCACTTTTTAGAGGCGAATGTAAGTTCCTACACGGTAAAAACCAGGTACGTATGTTAGTTCCTATACGGCGAAAAAGGTTAAATATGTATTTGTGACAATGCTCTATACCGATTTGTATTATATTATATTAATTTGTGACAATGCTGTATAACGATTTTTATTATATTAATTTATGACAGTGCACTATAACGATTTTTATTATATTTTTCAATCATCATATAATTTATTTTTTAAAATTCGTTTATACATATTTAACCTTTTCCGCCGTGTAGGAACTAACATACGTACCTGGTTTTTACCATGTAGGAACTGACGTATAAATTTGTTTACTTGCTACTCTCGTGTAGGAACTTACGATTCCCCCTCTATCACTTATCAGCGCGAGTAGCAGAGTAGCAGTCTTGTAAAGTACGTACTTGAGTCAAATACTTTTTAAATAAGTAGGTACCAATTCAAATATATACTTTAAATATGTTTATGAAAAATTTAATTAGATAAAGGTTTTATAAATACTTTCTCAATAAGTATCTGTATTTAAAATCAAATACTAATTGTCAAATAGGTACCTATACTTGTTTTTTATAGTTCTTAATAATAAACAATATATTATTTTATAAGACTGGCGAGCCGCGATATTACCATGGATAATATATAATACATTTATAGAACATCCCTATACCAAATATACCTGGAATGCTGTGAGCTAAGGGTCTTCTAACTAGTTACAGGTACCAAAATAATATATGCGGTTATTGATACTGGTTAAAGATATATAGAAAACTTTTTTTTTTCAATCTGATATATGCCAATTTTTGAATTAAATATATTTACCTAAATATATACCTACCTACCCAAAATGTAGAATTGCCTGAATGGTGGCTTAGAGCTCATAATCGTCGTAAATCGTTGTTATTTTTAGAGGCAGTGGCGGATTCAAGGGGGGGGGAAGCCCCCATTGGTAGTTATATATTCGCAGTTGTAATAATATGAGTTAATAATGATTATAGCCTATAGGTCATCGTTCAGACTTGACTCCGGCTTCTAGTCAATCCAGTGTTCATGTTAGAAAATTTGAGTTATACTTTATTTGAAGACCTGATAACAAATTTTAAATATTGTGTTTACAAAATTATGGTGAAAAATTTTGCCCCCGTTCCCGCCCCCCCCAAAAAAAAAAAAAAAAAATGAAAGTAAAATCCTAGATATAAATCCACCACTGGTATCAGGTATGGAGTACATATACTATATGTACCGTAGCGAAGAAAATTATAAAAGCGAAACTTAAATAGTTGATTGATATGTTTATTAGATATGATTCACGTAGATATCCTTTGCTTGTTTTTATGAATAGGTACAAAGCGTATGTTGTACGCTATTAAAATTTAAAAATGCTTATATATCGCAGAAAACTGAAATATCTTTAAAAAAAAGTCAATGTGCAAACACATGTTTTAATGTTCTTAACTTTAAGTTTGACAATAGGTAGATCATATCACTCTAATATTAAAGCTTATCAAGACTAAGAACACCAATTGGTTCAGTTCAATGAAAATATATTTATAACTATGTATAAATAAATTATGCGCTGACATTCACGCTCCGCAAGGCTCAAGCAAAGGTCTGTCAAAAGAAAAAAAAACCAAAACTATGGCTTTGCAATGACTGCAAACAGTAAACTGTTGTTTATGACTGATTATCAATCGATATTTAATATATTATTAACAATAAAATTATTGTATTGTTTGTGTGATAAAATATTATTAACGAATTAATAGAAAAATAATATATTTTATTTTCTGTATATCTCTTGAATGTACCAAGACGATATAAGTCAAAATTCAATCGTTATAGTCGTTACAAGTTTTATAACTATTGAAATTGGACTATAGTAATATTTTTACTGAAAGAATAAAACACCAACAATCAATATGTATTATCTATGTGACAAAATATTAATAACGTCTAAATTGTGAAATATAATATATCATATTCTGTATAATTATTTTCCGCATGTACTGCAGTGTAAAGTAAACCGTATATTTTTTTTATTATTACCTATTATGACTTATGCTAAGAGCAATAACTAATAATATAATATGATTGATGAACAATTAATAACAATAAAAATAATCAAAATAATAAATATCCAAGGTTATATTAATTACATATTTATATTGGAATGTGATACTTTTATTCTAACCAAAATAGTGAAAATAGGTAACTAGATATGCGTCGGAGTCTGTAATTGCTACTTCCTATTGATCATACAGTTTTGTCTTTAAGGACAAACTTGAAAAAGAAAAGTAAGTATAAGAACAAAGACGTGTGATTAAATAGAGGTAAACAGCGTGTTTCAATGTTTTGTTGTGTGAAAAAGTGTAAGTACGTCATTTTTATATACATTTTTACATTTTGTAAAACATTTGTGTAAATATTTTTCTATCAGAATTTTAAACGCTTAAAATAACGTTCAGACGGTATACGAGGTAGGACGGGGAAAGGGATAAGCCCTCGGGGAATTTTGTTTAGTTTGTGTAGTCAGTAGTCACCCCTCCTCTCCTCCTACGATGGTTATGTGTTATATACCTACCATTTTTTAAGCCCATATATGAAAACTGAAAAGGTTTTATATTATTTATTTTTTTTAACATGAATGCAAACCCTAAACATGTTGTATATTATTATCATAGTCATTATATCATATCATTCACAAAATTATTTTGTTCACTGAGAAACTTATTATAGTTAATATTATGATTCATTTTAAAGTTTTTTTTATAATTTTGTTTTAATATTATAGGTATCAGCTGGTATATTATGCATTTGCTATTTTATAAACTTTCAATACAAAATCGTTAAAACTTAATAGTATAATAATATGTGTAAGTTATTTATTTATAATCATGATTTTAGTTTTCCAACTTCAATTATTTATAAAGTTACCTTAAACTGTAGCTGGTAGGTAAAGCCGGTAAAGGTATTAAATTGATTAAAGAATGTTCCTAAATGAGTTGTTTTTATAATTTAAATAAATACAATATTATGTTGTAAAACATTTAAATGTGTCTTTTCTATTTACAAATTACAAGATACATTGAGAACCACCGTTGCCATTACGTTCAAATGTCCACCATACATTTTATAAAAATAAGATAAACTTGATGTAAGTATATTAAGTAATTAGAATTTGTAAAAGTCATTATAAAAATACGTATCCTGAAGAAGAGATCTGCGCATTATTAAGATAGATTGGTACTATATAGGTACTTATCTCAACTTGTTTCCGACTAGTCCGTCGATGATGCGGACTTTTTTTAATATTTACATATACCTACTTAGGTATAATAATAATAATAATAATAACCGGTAGAGCATAATAATATTGTTGTTGAGTGCGTACCTCCTTAATTGTTATTTAATCAATTCCATATTATAATGGTTCTGCTTCGGTATATTATAATATATTATATATATATATGTACTGTATAGCAACTGGCAGGTATAGTGTTAGTGTGCACACCGCGAGTGTATAATAATATTGTTGGCAAAACGTAGATAGACCACCTGTGTGAGCATGCGGCGGGAGAAGCAGCAGAAACAACTTACTATTATAGGTACACGCTACGACTACTACTGAAGCTGATTTATATAAAACAACCGTCAGCAACGCGAGTATACATAATAAATAGGTAGGTAGGTAGGTAATTATTATGAATTATAATAATACTAATATTATTATTATAAACGCCTCATGCCCGCAACGACGATTTCGTATATATCCGCACGGATTCCACGTATATGTATAACACCTAATATTATTATTATATTATCACTAAAGAGCAGATTTTTAGATTCTTAAACGTTTAAAATATGATCCTAATATATCCTAAAGAAAACCTAGAAGTGTAGAGATTTTCATTCGTTATTATTTGTATAAGATTATAAAATATGAATAATAATATGATAGATATTTTTTAAACGAGTAAACATTAGTCAGTAATATATCGAGGTTATGGATTCTCAACTTTGGTTTGGTCATTGGTTCTCAAGATTTTTTTTGATAATCCCCTGATGTTCACTGTAATAAGAGTACTGCCTGAGAATTGATATTTGCAAATAATTATAGAATATTTTGTTTACATCACTGAAAATTATAATATGTAGAAACATATATACCTGCGTATTATTGTAAGTTTAGAGAGAATTGACTCTAAAAAAATACACGAGAAATGAGATTATTTACGCCGTATACCCTCGTATACACCACTGCTTGTTTAAAATTGTAATACTTATTCAAACGGACTTTGACAAATTAGTGGGTGGGTGGGTAGGAGGTTGGTTTTGTCATGCATGATGTCAAATAGTTGGACGCCGTAGCTTAGGTATACCGCGAATGTGATTGGTCTGAACACGTCTTGTCGTATAGGTTGGTACATAATAATTGTTAAAAATCATCTTAGAAATCAAATATACCTAGTATGAAAATCGGGATTTTTTTTCATGATATTCAATAATATGTTGAAATGGAAAAAAATTGAAATCAATAATTTAAACTAAAATAATAATTTATTGTTTTATAATTTTTTATTTATCAATTAATTACATTTTAAAGTTTAACAATAGCCAATAGGTTAATAATATTGTTCACCGATTGGTAATAATCAATAAAGCCTGGTTTCTATCGTAGGTATATAGTAATCAAAAATAAAATAGTTAAAATCTATAATTTATATTTTAAATCGAAAAAATTAAAACCATGCTAAGCATCTTATTTACAAATCATTGACCAATCTAATCAATATAAATATAATTAAATTATAAGATCGATATAATATTTTTAATTTAAATTACAAAAAAAAAAGATCGATGATAATAGTGAAATTGAAATTGAAATCGAAAATATTCATTTCGATTTCAAGCTCTGGACTATATAATATATAGTCTCGTAGGTTGTAAAAAACGAAAACACTCCGTACGTAAAGATTGAATTTAACAACGTAAAAAACATAATAATTAACAACGATAATAATATTTAAAAGGTAGGTAAGATTATTATTAGTATTATACACGTCAAACAGCTTCTACGCCTCTGCAGCAATATTATATAGATATATACATGCTATACACTACACTGCTACTACATACTACGCATTATAATCATTGTGCTAAGATGGTATTATTATGTAAATATTATTGTTTGAACAAATATATAATACCTATCGTAGAAAATAAAATAACTGCCCAGACACGCCGGGCGAGTATAATTAGGTAGGTACCTACCTCCTACACATAATATATTTGAAATATTATTTACTACCTATGATGAATTACAAGCAAAAAAACAAACATTTATTGAAACAAAATATGTATTGTAGAGTCACGATATCATCGTACATTTTGTTTGCTCTCACACTGTGAAGGGGAAATCTAATAAACGTTTCATCAGATATTTCAGAAAAAAAATTACATTTTATTTACAGGTAAATACGGGCTGCAGAGCTAGGGCCGAGGGAATCAATTAAAAATTTTACGGAGGTGCCCCTGCACCGCCCCCTGCTAAGCGCGGCACGTGTTTCTATAATAATTTGTTGAAGTCCGATACAAAAATAATCACATGGGTGGCATTATTGTGCACAAAGTGTTAAAGCGGAAAAAATTCGTCGAGTCGTGGAGGCGTGTGATGTGCACTGTTGCGCGCGTGACCACCGCAGTGTTGTATAATAATATACTAGGTATCTGGTATACTCGTCCTCCGCGCCGTATCGTCAGAATTGGTGAAAATATAATATGACAAATGAACGGTTTTGATCGATTGAGAGGATCACGAATTCACCAAATATAATAATATGATGTAATTGAGTGTAGTATTATGCACGGACAAACGTTACGGTGAATTTGATACAATGAAACAACGAACGGCATTATGTGTATTATAATATTACGTAGCAATCATTTTATTGTTATGTACCTGTATGAATATAATGAATAGTAATCCGGTGGTCCTTTATTTAAAAGCTCAACTCGTTTTTGATAAAATGATTGTGCAGTATGTTATAATAATACTTACGAACAATAGACATATTATGCATTTGTGTCCAATTTTCGTACACATGATTAATATAATATTATGTATACGTTTATCGCGTATATATAAAATATCCGAATATTTCAATTCAGTACCAATGTACCATGTTTAATAATCCTTTATTCGGCTCTTGAATACTCTTGAATATGGGCGTATGGCACAATTATTTGGAATCATTATGTTCAGTTTGAAATATGGAGTTCAGTCAGTTCAGAAACTGTTCATATGTTGAGCGGCTTCTTACTTAAAATTTCTCACTCACTAAATTTGTATTAACCCGTCATGGAAGCTCTAAATCTCAGTTTCACCGAGATCAGAGGCTCTGGGCAGATAAAAAATTTTTAGTTGGATTACTCCGGGGAAAGACTAATTTCCCTCAGCTCCCCGACCAAGTCTTCGAGTTCCAATGGTCCGTTAAAATTGTCTAATGAAGATTCTTTGGACAGAACTTTGATTTAATATTAGCCTTAAACGCACTTAATTTTATTATCAAGTACTTATATAATTGTTGTCCATTTCACTTATTTTATCAATGTTGTTCCTATCTATCTTTATGTATTATTTAGTGTTTAATTTATTGTTTAAAAATCCGTTAAAAAAATAAAAATAAATTTTGTACAGTTAAAGCCTTAAAGGCGTGTCCTAGACCTTTTTTTGCAAAGAGCGTAACCTAAACTTTAAATCATTATAATTCACACCATTTCAGTAGGTTTTAACTATATAAATTACCTGTGTACCGTATACCTATAACCACATCGTGTGTACCGCGACTTTTTTTAAATTTAACTAACTGAAATTTCTATAAAATGACGAGAAAATAATGTTGATTTAAATTTAAAGTTTAGAACTGTATTAGACACTAAAGAATAATAGTACTATAATAAGTAACTTCTTGAATCATCAATTTCTTTTTACTTGTGATAAATATTATACTATGATAATTACAAATACAACATTTAAAAACTAAACTATTATAATATGAAAAAAACAAATATAAATATAAAAAAATTTTAATAAGTCTGATGTTTTACTACAGATATGTAGTATACGGTAGGTAATTATACGAATAACAAATAAATATAAACTGTTATCACAACACTCAAACGTCTTCAGCAGCACATATAATTGTTAGCATTGACATTAGACAACACTGCAAAATATAATATACATAAAAACATATTATATATTATACACTATTTTATATATTACAATATTTAAATATGTTTTTATTTGCAAGTTAACATTTTTCTACATAGGTACTTCAATATTTATTATAATTCAAAATTGTGTTATAGGACTTCTAACTTTATATTATAGTTTTAAAAAAATGGTTATACACTTATAACCTATCGTAAAAAACAGAAATTTAATAGATACCCCCAAAACTGCAATAAAAAAACAATCAAAATCTATACATTATAATACAATAAAAATTATATACTACTCAGATAATTTTCTTATAATACAATATAATATAATATAATAATATTATAGTAGGTATGCGAATGACATCAAACGTTTTTGTGGGCAATAAAAAATACATTGTAAAATCATCGGAATAAAAAATGTAAGGTATTTAAGTTTTATCTAGGTAAAAATTAATTTTAAATTTTCGTGATTTTGTCTAACTTCTTAAAAATTCTATCTTTTAAAAGCTCATAAAACTTTATTGTGGTTTACTATGAAATATTTTTAAATTCCAGTATTAATAACTTAGATGGAACCTTTTATTACATTTTTAACATTTTTTGAAAACGAATATTTTTTTTCGACATTTAAAGAAAAAAACTCAAATAAATCGAAGAAAGTCCAAGCAACGTGGAAGTGAGCAAACTTTTTGGTAACCAAACAATTATTTTAATAATTATATTAACATTTTAACAAATGATCATATTATTCGTTTTTTGTTTTTCCCGATTATTTTAAAAAGCACTGAGAATTTTCAATTTTAACCTCCCGAACGTACCACTATATCCAATATTCTACTAGAAACCTCTATCGAAGTTGTCAAGCTTATGATCAAAGCATTTTTTTTATCAGAAAAAGTGTCTCCAGACACAAAACAACAAAAAACACATATCATTGTAAAATTAATACATTCTTCTCTACGCTCTGCACAATCCAAAAACAATCTTTTTTATACTGTAAATTGTAAAGAGAATGATTTTTTTAATCTAAATCAAAATTTGAATGAATAGTTTTAGATGGTTATTTATATATATATTTAGAATAATAAACCTTAAATAGTTTTAGGAAAATATAAAATGGATTTAATATTGGATCCATAATCTCTATTATACTTATTTTTAAAAAATTATAAAACATCGATGGATTAATATCAATAGGTGAGTATAATTTTCAAACCATCATTATCATTATCATTATTATTATATTTAGTATACAAATTTAAATAACTCAAAAAATTTCAATTAAAATGTAATATACCTACATAACATTTTTCAAAATAGTTGCAACAGCGATTAACCATTTAAAGGAAAATAAGTGTAATTCTCGTTTGAAAATAAAATATGTTGCAAGTATCAAACGTTCAGATAGGACAGATAGGAAACTCTTTAAATGGTATAAAAAAATCTAAACGTTTGAAAATAATATGGTGAGTATATTTATTGGTATAAGTTTATTATATTGAAGAATAAAATTGGGGTGAATATGCTTGATAAATCACTCTGTATATTGTACGAAATATAGTTACTGGGGTTGGACTAGGACGATAAGTGAGAGACATGTAACATGTAAGACCAAGATAGCACAATATGCGGGTGAGACGTCCTGATCTTAAGCTTGGCGTCTTACGTAAGTACCTATATCGATTTGTTACCCATAATATGCAGTATAATATAGTATTATGATAGTAGTTGCTCCGACCGGTTACCTACTACGGTCGAGGTCACCTGCAGCGGCAGCCGATCTTGCGGTTCTTGCAGCTAGGTATAGCATAGGAACGCTAGGAACGCGCAAGTTTTATATAAGTAGGTACCAACTTACTTGGCGCGCGAGTGTCTCACGTTTCGATATAAGCTTTTTCGCGTAAAGGTACCTATGCAAAAAAAACGACTCAAACGATGTTTGGTTCAACTCTAAAAGAAAAAAAAACCAACAACAATAATATTACATTATATAGTGACATTTATATTTTTAACGAAGATTTGGAGATGATGTTTGCCTGTTCTACGCGGTTAAGGGTTGAGCCCATGTTGTAAAGGTTCATAATATTTTACTGCAGTGTACACAATACGCCAGTAAAAGACATGTCTCACGCTTATCGCAGACAACTTATTGTTCGTACCTACGTTCGACGCTCGTCATACTAAAAACTGTTGTTTATAAGTTATAAATTATAACTATTAATTTTGCAGGTTTCAGCAATAATTCAATATAAACAGTAAACGTATAATGTTTTGTATTTTTTTTGCTCATAGGTTTTTCATTTAGATACATACTATTTATAAGTATTATATAAAGATATAAAAAAGGAGCAACCTCTACGTTATCCACATAGCTTGCAATTTACATGATTAGTTTTATCTATACGAAAATATTGGCATTTACAGAATATAGTTGCACAAACATAAAATAATGGTACGTTTAAATGACCGTATTCATTTGCAAGGCTTGACAAGTTTACTAATTGTTTTAATTTCTTTAAGATAACTTAATACAATTTCACTAAGTCAAATTTAGTTCAAAGTTGCTTTTTTAATTTTCAGAAGTTACATGTTAAAATTTGTTATATTTGTCTTCTTTTTAAACTAAACACAAAATGATATACAATGTAAATTCTACATTATAAAAAAAAATTCTACATTTTGAATATTTATGGTTTTTTTTCTCTCAATAATTCATGAAAACATCCCCCTAAAAAGAAAAAAAAATAACTATTTCGTTACTTTCGTTAACCCTTAGCCCCATAATTGCGCCACGGTGGAATTATAAAAATAGTATATTATTATAAGCTTTATATTTTAATATTAATTACACTAATTTTCTATAGTGTTTGTTGTTTAAATATTTTTAAGACAAACAATAATTACCACCACTATTGTTATCTCAACATTTTACACGGATCTAAAAATAGTAACCTTGATAAAAATGGTTATTACCCTGTAAACTTTTACATAGCTATAGGCCACATAAATATAAATTATTTATGCAGAGCATATTTATTTTATTTGTCTGTGGCCCATTATATTTTAAGCAATGTTAACATTAGAACTATGCACGCGGGCAGTCTTATTAGCACGATTTTTGTCTCAAAGCAGCCGCCTCTTTCGAAACCCCTTCACCACGACCCACAGCGAAGGCACTAGTAATCGAATTTTATATATCCTTTTTTTTTTTTAAAGTATTGCGAAAAACGAGTGTAAACCAGTGATCTGCAGTTTGTGTGTGGCAACCACGCCTATCCCTTTTTTATTTAATAAAGTAGTTATCCAAAATCTGATTTTTAGAATTTTTATTATACTTCAAGACCATGTTTTAAAATTCTTGAGATTTTTTTGTACTACTTGTCCTGTGAAAAAACAAACTTATATATATATATTGTCCTTATATACATCTTATTGTCCTTGGTATAAACATTTTAATAACTGAGGAACTATACTCGTTCTAATTTCAAGTTAGGTGCATTAATATTTTCAAAATAACTATACACTAAATAATTGATAGTAAAAAAGAAGGGAGGAGGCTTATAAATTGATAAACAGAAGTTATTGTTGCACCACAGGACACTAATTAAGTACTTAGTACTTACAACAAATTCAAGAATTTGACAAACTGGTCTTTGAGTATATTTAAAAATTCTAAAAATTTGAATTTGAATAAATTCATAATACATTTTAAAAATAGGTGTAGAAATGCTTGGGGAAATACCCTGTATATTATATATGTACTTACGACTTAAAAGGTACATCAATACAATATATATATATATTATACAATAGTATGTTGTACATAATCGTTATTCGTATAGACAAACTACGTAGTGAGGCGTTGGAAATTATTAACCACCGAGCAGTTGTATTGTTTTATATTATATAGGTATTTACATAAAGTTTCACAACAAGTGATAGTTTATTCGAAAATCTGATAATTAACATAATATGAACGGCGAACGGCCTACGCAAATGTATTAATTATTGTTCATAGTTATAGATAGGTACTTATATCGACTGGTAAAAGGAAAAGCGACAGTTTTATTACTGTTCAGGAGAGCAAAATCAAAATGTTCATTTTCTGTGTATTACTATGTTCTTAATTTGGGGATTCTGTTTTTATGGAAGCTCTAAGAATGAGTTTTTTATATTATATTAATTATTTATATTCCATATTATTGTGTTACTTGAACAGCCTACAGCAATTGAATAGTATTTGTTAAAAAATTTTTTAATATATAATCATTGCTATATCATTCGAATATTCGATTTAAATAATATTATAATCCCTCTCCCTAACCATCAAAAGAAATGTCATATAAGTATGTGCCTACATTTCGTTACTGTTAGAAAATGTCACTTGTTCCGAAAATTAGAAATATCTCATTACTAATTAATGGTCAGCGGAACAGTACACAGCGCTTGTACGATCGAATGCTTGCTTGTACTGTCCAGTGAATAATCTACGATTGTCCCATGTCACTTAGCCTCTTTTGCCTTTTATCAGTCGAATTATGGTGTTGAGACGGAACGCTGCTGCATATATTTGACCTATATTATAATAAACTGTTGTATTGTAGAGATATGATCGGTTATTAATTATTAAACATTTGAAAACAAATTTTGTTATTGAAAGCTCGTTAACGGATAAGAAAATTATGTAAACTCGTAAACATTTTGGTATCTCCGTTTGTTAAATGAATTTAACCATGAAGACAATATTGTGTTAACTAAAGAAATTAACAAACAAGACAATTATTACAATACATCTATAAAAAAAAAAGTAAAACAGTTTAACAATTGATAATATTATTAAATAATCGATCCTCAAATCACGTCAAATACACGCCGCGACCATTACATTTTTATAAACGAAATAATTATAATTTTTACGTTCATGGTTCATAAACATACTTCATGCCCACCTCTCTCGTAATACTCATACATAGTTCATACTGAGGAGCACTGCTTTGGGAAAACGACACATTTCTAGACCCCCTTACTTGACATAATATTTATTTTTATAATATTATTATTTAAATTTAAACATTGTTGTAAGTAGGTATACATGTATAAACTGAAGAAACATATTATATTAAAATAATATTTAATTTTGAGGCAAATTCATACTGAATTTCTTATAGTATTAAATAATCAAAGACTCAAAGTTACTTAATTTTTTCATTTGTTATAAGCAAAATATACAAAATAAAAAATATTACAGTTTTAAATTATTAAAAAAAAATATTTTGTACTACATATATATGATTTTTAATCAATATTATTGGCTTTTGAAATTCTATTTTGACGATGGTGGAAAATGGACAGTGGTGGAATCGGTAACCTATTTTTAGAAGAAAATGACTACGGACAAATGGACATATATATTATAATCTGGGACGTCATTTGGGTGGAGACATTACTTACAAGCTACAACTGTTATTAGTTCGCCAACATACGATAATGACGCACGCAAAGGTACCAAGATATTTTTTTGATTACCGTGGTTATCATAATTATTTTTGTGGCGTTTTTATTTTTACATCATGACACACCATATTTATATTTTATGTGTTAACATAATATATCAATATATCATATATATTTATGTAATCCTACCTATAATAATTATTATATATATATTTTTTTTTGTAATAACTAATAAAGTAATACTTAACATAATAATAAAATATTCTATATTTGTACAATTTGTAAGTATTACTTGAATGTGTTATTTTTAATATTCCAAGTATATCGATATTCGATTATCTTAAATTATTTTAGTTAGATTTAAAGTTTTTTTAAAATCATTGCCAATTATCAATAACTCCAGATATTTTTTTTATCATAGGATATATAGATATATAATGTCTAAAAACTGAACTTCGTTGTGGCGGAAAATGAAAAATAAGCATTATTATATATGTATTATACTGGCGGTAAACGGAAAGGTCGATTTTGGCAGAAAAGTGGAACATCTTCTAGATACAAAACTGTACAGCAATAAAAAAATATTATGATGATGATAATAATAACAATAAGGTTAGGTTTTCACTGAATGACTGCGGTGTGGCTCTATTAACTGGCTATATGACTGCATAAGAGGCAAAGATATAAAAATAATTTGAGCTAATATAAAATTATACTCAATATAATATGACCAAAGTGCCAAAGATATTAAAAATAAAATATATCATTTGTACCAATTTTAATATTTTATTTATTAGGTTCAACACTTTCGAAATCGTCAATAATAAACATTAAATAAAATTAAAGTCGTGATAATAAAATAATAATATAAATGGAAATAAAAATAACGAACACAAAGTATGACACTGAGCGTCACGATCGTTTACTAGGTATATCGTATTACCAGTCACCACTAATAACACGAATAGAATAATTTATAGTCATATAGATATTTTATTTATCTCTATTCTAGCAGAACATTTTTTTTTTCGTACACCTCAATGACACTTCATCACTAGCCATTGCTTTTAAAAAACTGTATTTTTGTTCATTAAATAAAATTTCTTTGTTTGTAATTTTTTTTGTAAAATTTTAAGTTTCAGTTTAGCCTTCTTGATAGCTTAAATACTAACAATTTGGCGTTTTCAAACGGTATAGTTCGAAATTTAATATCTAAAATGACACAGGTTAGATCACACACAGGTCAACCTACCTACGTTTGTACAATTTGATTTATTGTTTGCTTATTCGTTATGTCTTCCAATGTACCTATATCTATTAAATTATTATATAAGACGCATAAAGCCCTACAAATTCCTAAAATATAAATGAACTTATGCACTTAAAATGTCTAAAATATGCATTAAATATTTTTTCCTAACTGTTATTAATAAATAAATATCAACTAAAATAAGAATGACGTTAAATTAGACATGGACAATACTTAAGTCGGTACAAGTGAACACTCACATACTCGATTGGCCTTCAGCAGTGCCGAAGTTGAGGCACTCAAATAGCTGGTAACCAAATGGTATAAAAATCAATTGGAGTTTTAATAAACGTTAATTAAAAGAAAATGTGCAACATAACAAAAAAAAGAAAGAAAATATGCAAAAATTTTATCAAAATTTACCAAAAATATAAATACATATTGTGTAATTTGCACTATCTCAGGAAATAGAAAATCTGAACTGTAAATTCAACTAAAAATTTGAATCGATTAATCTTTTGACGTTACGTACACGTTTCAATAGTATCTGAGTTTTTAATACACTAACCTATTCACATTTCACACAATTCTACGGTACGTCGATAATCGAAATTGACTTTAAAGCTAGCTAATAAAAATAATGATATAAAATATGAAAAACAAAATATATAATACTTATTACTTTGTAATAACGGACTGACCAAACTTTGGAGTGATTACCAGATAAGGTGGTGGGTCGTTAAAATCATGAAAAATTATTATTGTCATTCGAGTCCTTAAAATCTCTGCATCAACAAGGTACCAACGAAATATCGAAAACTTATTATCCCAATACACATAGATACCTACTTTTTTTTATGCAAATTACAAACACTATTATCGACTAGTATTATTACTATCGTATGGTATATAAGTACAAGAAAGAAAATAAAATAAGTAATATTAAAAATTGAATGATATGATTGGGATCGACGTCGAGATTTGAAGGACTCGAATGACAATAATAATTTTTCAATAATTTTATCGACTATAGTGACTACCCACGATTGCGATGGTGCAAATTACAAACTCCTAAATATTATACATTATATAATTACACGGGTATTGTAAGGTTCAAACACATATTTCAATTGCTAAGATTTACTCAGTTGACTTTAAAATAGAAGATTGATAAGATTATATTATTTTATGGTAAAAAATACTACGATAGCCAAATTAAGATAAGTGCTGTGTTGAATCCATTTACTGCAATGTCGAAAAATAATACCGAAACGACTAGTCAACAGGTGGTCTGGTGGTGTTATGAACAATACGATATGACATATGTACCTATAATCTATATAGTATTATAGTAATCACTAATCATGGGCTCTTATAATACCATAATATTCGATATGTCTATAATATGTACCTATTATACATAATAATATTCTGCTGACTAGACTAAAAATGTAATCGTTATCTATGTTCGTGATTGCCGGGCAATTATGTGTAAATATATGGGTCGTTCATGAAATGTGATTATTATTCAAAATAATCGCTATCAAAATAATATTATTACACATTTACACTAATATACATAATTCAATTTTGTTGGCCAACCACAATCTGAGCATAAGTATAAACTATAAACTCAATTTTAGTACGTCATTATCTGCACTCTGCAGTGCATCTGCAATTATTGTTATCAACAATACGAGGAAAAGTTTATAAAGCTAATAGGTACACACAACATAATAATATGTAAATAACTAGATATAGGTATTTAAAATTTAACCGTGATCCGACAAAATAATATGGTGATTGAACAAACATAATATGGAATTATTTTATAATGTTTACGAAACAGGTTTCCGAGTTGAAACTAGGTACGCTCTCATTAGGTCAAAACGTGATCGATTTGATTACAGTATTTAATATTTATATTTATGGGCGTATCGAAAAACTAAGTCAAAAAAATAAACACCAACGCCAATAATTCAATTAGGTAACGGCGATATTATTCAATTGTTTAAGACGTGAGTAAGTGAGGTAGGCATAGTTTTTAATCATACGATTAGCTAGTTGTTGTAAGTATATTTTTTAATTATATTTATTAAATATAACAAGTGATATTGCGCTTTTTTTCAGCCGATAGAACCAATATGACAAAAACGGTTTTAAACTGCATTCTTTTCCTAATTTTCAAACTTGTTTAATAATTTATTTCAATTTTTTAATCAACTCTTAAACATTTATTTATTTTAAATGTTGATAATATTCAATATTGTAACATACATCTTCATTTCATCTATTCGTGCAATAATATTATGTATGAAGTATAAGTAATATTTTATGACTTTAAATAATTATGTTAAAAGGAATATGCTATTATAGCATCGCCCTAATATAACTTTTAGCCAATGGAGGAGAGGTCTCACATTCTATTTCAATGTTTTCGGTTATTTTCACAGAGTTTCATAATATTTATTGTAAATACACTCCCTGCAGATGTCTTAGCATCGCACTATTCCAATTTTCGGTCAACAGAGAGTAGAACACACACATTATTGTAGGTATTTCAATGCGCCAGTTTTTCGGCGATGCATTTTAATAATTAGGTACACGACCATTTTTTATTAGTTTTTTTCAACGGTTGAAAAAATTATTACAATTATTCGGTTAATACTTAAATAGATTTCAGACTATGACTTACTTCCATGTTTCCACTGTTGGATTTTGCAGTACAAGAAGCACAGACAGACGCATGCGGCGCATGACAGAGCCAACGTGGATAGGATGGCGTTGATCCAAACGTCATTGATGACGATCTCGTCGTACATGAGTCGGCCGTGCACGTTGACTGCTCCACGGTGCGTGCCATTGCGCTGGCCACTGCGGGCCATCGTGGCCACCACGGTAGTCGACGTGGCCGCGGCGATCGTGTGCGCGGCGGCCGTTGTGGTGGCTGATGCCAGTAGAGAGGCGTCCATCATATATTATTATAATAAAACGATGCGTGGAAATAACGACACTGTAGGCGGGATGTGAACGTCCCAGACCTAAAACAGGATAATAATAAAATTATAGAATATCATTGTTGACTGAGTGTTTGAAGTCTGAAATATATTTTAACATTTTGTGAATATTGGATTTTTATTAATTATTCCATTATTTGGTTCTATATTGCCTTACAATTAATATAAGCTTCCCACCAATTCAGGAGATTATTAGTTAACAGTATTATCATTTTTTAACGTGCGATCACAGTTCAATTACACTTAAAGCATAAACAAATAGCATAGTTGTAGCTTAAACATTTTGCAGTGGGGGTTCGGCCTCTGGGCACATGCAACTGTGCAGGCGAGAGGTGTGGTAGGGTCGTGCCACCCCCACATCACCAAACTATTTGAGTATCCCATCACGAGCAGTGTTTGATATTATTTTCTCGCCACTATAATATTAAATATCACCCGCTCTTCGTTAAGTTCTATCAATACCTGAACTTTGGAAACAGGAGAGAATCCTCGCAGGAATAACTAAAGTCTATATGTATAGTACTACACTACTATATAGTGTATATATTTATGGTACAAAAGGCATAATTCATCTGCCTCCTGACAGTAGCAAAATTCTGCAATGGCACTATAAAAATTCTTCAAAAGTATAACGGCGATTACGCCTTTTTATGGGGGCGTGTGAGTAGGTGTAACCTATTGCGTGTTGTTGTGGTTCAATATCATTAGGGTGTACACATTAGTTATTATTAAAACTTATAAGTTTTAGAATTTTTGATTGGTGTAATAATTATGGAATCTTATGTCACGCAATTTTTTTTTTGTGGTTAACTCGCCACTGTCAAATGTTCATGAAATGTTTTTATTCCATAATTGTAAATATTAAAATAATATAGGTTCTATATTATATTATTATATTATTACATAATAGCTGTTTGTGAAGCTTAATATTGTCAAAGCAAATGTTTCAATAATTATTCATTATACCTACTACCTAGTGTAATTATGGTAATTGTATTTATAAATATTATGCAAAACTTGAGTGTGCAAAATAGCATTTTATCGAAATGTCTGCAGAGTATATTATGTACTAATCTGCAATCCAACATTTTGTGATAACAACAAATGACAGTGGTTTGCTTAACATTGGTTTCTACTGTATTTTAATTTTCAATCGAGTTTTGATCGTATATTTGGTTTTGACCATCGTGAATCGTGATGAATTTCTTCATTTTATAATTTACAGGTGTGTTTTTGTGTTTTTTTGTCTGTGAGCACCTTTTCATGTAGGAAAAATGCTTTGATCGTCAACGTACATGTAGGTTTCTGATAGAAAATTAAATCTAGTTGGTATTTTTAGGAGGTCGAAATTGAAAATACTTAAAAAAAAATAAGATAATTTGTTAAAATTGTAATATTATTATTAAAATAATTGTCTAGTAATGTTTTGTAATACAAAATTCCTCAAGAGTTATTATTATAGAACTAAAATATTTTAGTTAAATAGGAACGTTTTAAAGTTCACATTATGACAAAATTCGTCAAAATCGCGAGATCTTAGAAATTATTTTATAGTTAAAATTAATGTAATAAATACAAGGTCCCACATAAGCTATAATAAGTTTATGCTATAACTAAAAAATGACTGATAATTTTAGGTTAATAATAGATAGGTATGAAAATACAATTTTTTTTGAGAGAATTCAACCTACCTATTATTATTAATAGCAATATAAAATATCTTATAGGTGACCAGTCTCCGCTCAGAATCGTTTTTCGTATGCAAAATTATATAATCTTATCATAAAATTCAAATTAAACCCATCCATTAGTCATTACAGTATGACCCACTCGATACCATCAACAGCTTTCTGATAACAATGTGGATATAGTTGATACTTCTGAGATGTGAAAATTTAAAAGTCAAAGTATTTTTCAAAATAATCGGGAAAAACAATTAATAAATTAAGGAAAACGTTAAGTAAAGTAGGAAGTTCATATTTGAACCAATAAATCTAAAAAATATACCTATAAGCACATTTTTTTTCATAGATATTGTAAGTTCGAGCTTTTTGAGCTAAGTTAAATAATTAAGCAAAGAATAGGTAACGATCTTAGTAAATTTGTTGTGATTTAAAAATATTATTCTTGGATACTTGAAACTTTTAAAGTATATTATTAGATTTTACACACAATGACATTATCAAATGCAATCCTTTCGGCAAAAATTAATTTAACCTCCCTGCTATATAACTACTTATAGTAAATTTAATTACTTTAATCACAATAATATCATAAGATATATTATATATTTAAATATAGGTATATACTTAGTAATATAATCGCCTTCGCTCAAAATCGTTTTTCGTATGCAATGTTAATATTATGTCATTGAATAGTGTACAAATTTAAAAGATCCATTTCAGTGACCTACTCGTCACCTATATTATAAAGCAGACTGGTAGGTACTTGACCACCGTTTTTTATATTGTAATATTTTATATACTCATAAATCACTTGACAATTTGAATACCATAAACAACCAACGTACAAACAAGCAGATAATGGTCTTATTAGTTATTTAAATTTAAAGTTTAAGTTTGACAACAAGTCAATCAACTGTAATATATAAACCAATAACAGTAAATTGATTCTGCTTAACGCAAAATTGTCCATGTTACACATTAATAAGTTTGTAATACGGAGACAACAAATGCGGGTGTGGTGTTTTTTTACGTAAAATAATATATGTTTAACCTTTAATTACACACATATTTTAATAGAAAATAGTGCATGTTTTGATTAATATGAAATATATAATTAAGTTATATTAACTATATACCTAGGTACTAAACTAATTTTAATTAAAAATTCATAAACACTGAGAAAAATAGTCTAAAGTTACTTGTAAACATTTCATTTGAATGTGTTCAAATAATAAAATGTAATGAGAAATATTATATTTTGAAATTTTAACAATAATAATATTTAGAGAACCTGTTTATTAGATACTAAGTTACTTGGTGTATAATATAGATATTTTATTATAATATAAGACATATATTGCAAAATCATTTATTATAAGATATTCAGAGGTCGATATTTTTGTTTTATGTTTCTGTTGTAAGTAGCTCATATTTATTCTTATTCTTGCGAAAATTCAAACCCAATTATTTTTTATCAAAGTAAAATATTATCATTTACCAACCACTGCATAATCGTATTATATTATGTAAGCTCCAAAAATACTAAGGGAAAAGTATTCGAATACAAAACATCGTATATTTTTATATAACAGTAGCCAGTAGTAGTCAGTAATTGGATTTATCGTCGTGAAAATCGATCACTCCGACTAACCGAAAGGTATAGAACCCTACAAAGAACTAAATCCAGTAAAAAACAAAATATATCATTACTTTGGTGGCGTCCAATATGTATACGGTGATGTTGTTTACGCGCATTATCATACATAGTTTTTTTTATAGATTACTTTTGTTTTTTAGGTACGTAACAATGCAGTTCACCCCTACCCACCACCCAGTGGCGTCACGAAGATTTCATCCGTAAGGGAACATATAGAAGGTATCCACGCCCATCCACACATTACTTAACCTAGAACTTGCACTAATAGGTAAATGCCCTACGAATACAATATCATATCTTCCCAATTCCCTTGTTCTCCAGCACGTACCCATTTACTGACTCCTATAGCGTAAAACTATACAATAAACCTGCTATGGTATAATGATAATTTATTACACTGAAATAAAATTAATAAAATCAATAATATATTAATAATAATTGATAGATCATAAATGATAGTTAAATATAAAAATATTTTTACACCCTAACTACCCATCCACTTAAAATTGTATGACGAAAAATGTTCACACTAAAAATGAATTGTTTTATTGTACCTATAATCGCCTCTTTTAGAATAATTTTTTCATAGTAATAATATTATTAGAGTAAATAAATCAATTATTAATATAAATACATATTTAAAAATAAAAATGTTTTTATTAGCGTATGTATAAGAGCCTTTAAAACTGTTAGGGACCGTGAAAAGTTTGTTAAGTCTCAAAACGGACCTCTATAGAAATTAGTCAGTGACCACTGCAGTTAGAACATCGAGGAATTATCGCTCGATTTCTTTAGTCACTCGCGCAAATCAAGCGGTCAACAATTATAGTCTAAAGGCTGAATGACTGTCCTAATAAACGCAACTCCGACGTGGCCGTAAAGGCCGTCCACGAGAAGTTTTAAATTAGTCTATATTATTAAAGGTCGTCCCCACAAGTTTTAAATTAGCCCATATTATTATACCTTACTTATAATATTGTAAAAATCAAAAAAAAAAAAATTTAAAAATCCTCGTATAGTTTGGAAAAATCCCCCTCCTCCCTCATCCCACACACACACACACACACACACACACACACAAGATATTATCAATGCACGGGGACGACAACGACCGTTTAAAATTATATTTGTTTCGTATACTCGACATTAATTCAAATAGATTAATTCAATATTCTTATCTCGACGGTTTATTAGTAATTACGAATCGGTATTTTTTAATCTCACATTTTTATCCCACATCGTTTATTATATTTTATACTCCAACAACAATATAACTGCCTATAGCATCTACGACGACAACAATAATTAATATTGCAGCAGTGCGTCGTGTGATCGTGTCACAACTCACAACCGTTTCATTAAACACAACTATATTATTATTATTTATTATATTATATTGTACGTATTACGTAATAAACTTGTATTATACTGTAAGTCTATAACGCATCACCGCGTGAACAATATAATACAGATAGTTTACCGATCGCTGTTAAGTATATTATAATATACGACGCACAGCGTTAAATATATTTTAATAATATTTCGTTCACGGTCGTATGCGGTCTGAGCACGGTTGCCCCCGTTTTTATTTTAATTCAATTTCAATTATTGGAATTTTCCTGTTACATTTGCCGGGCTCACGTCAGATACCTATATTATATAAAACGTGAATAAATAAAAATGACTATTAGACAATGAGTTATAATTTTCTTGATGTTTACATACTTTATTATTAACTGAAATTAATACTCATTTATACACAAAGTACGTATACCTACAATTAGAGTAATAATATTATAAGCTTAATTTTTCTATACCTATGTATACTGTATAGGTAGTAAGTACCTACATTTTAATTTTTTAATTATATATCTATTAAAATTAACTTGATTGATGAATAAAATACACATGAATAAGTTAGAAAAAAAATATATTATTCATTATTTTAAAGTGACGCTAGTTACCTACATTTTATTTTTTTTAGCGTAAATATACATAGGTCCATTTATTCAAATCAAAACATGAAGTTTCTGAGTTATTAAAATATATACATTATACCAAGGGTAATAGGTAGGTACTTATTAAAAATGGTCTATAAAAATAGATGTAACATTGAATCTTACTCTTTTACTACTTACGTACTAAGTAATATTTATTATTGTACTCAGAAAATTGTTAAAAAATTAGAACATCTTAATAAATCAATATAGATGGGCGATTACTAAAATTTTCAAGCCATCATTGATAGCCCTCGAATATCTTCAAGACCCATTATCATGCATAGTAGTATCCTTAGTACACAGAGTTAAATAACTAAAAAACTACTCGATCGGATTTCAATTAGAATACCTATACATTAAATTTCAAAAAAGTTATCCAATAAAAATTATAAAATCGACTATCGTTTGAAAAAAAAATAGTATAAAAATGTAAATGATATTGGAAATTGTATGGTCCTCAAGACGTGTGTTTTAAAATTTTGAAAATCAGGGTTTGAATAAATTCATTATTAAAAGAAAACCAAGGAATGGCTGGATGAGCATACTCAGCGAATCATCCTGTATAAAGCTTCAATGGTACATTCAATGGTAGTATGGACAAAGTGATTCGACGATCCTCACACTATGAACACCCTCTACACACTATTCAAAAACATAATACATAAATTGGTAGTTATATTGTAATTGTTTAGGTCACCGTACGTCGTATTACGCATTTACGCTGTTAGTCCTATATTATATTGTTATCACACAGACAACACACATATCTTAGAATATACCGGATGATCCATTCAACGTGCGACACTTATTATTTAAGTAAATATAACGCTTTTAAAATACTTTTTTTACTACATGTGTTCTTAATTTCTTATTCTAAAGCAGAATAATTTGTGGAGTACTTCGATGTATAAAATTTTATTATGGAAGGGTATAGCTTATGGGTCATAGGTATTTTATGTTTAAATGGACGAAGTGAAGTGGTACCCCTTACCCCCTCAACTACTCCGCTGATCAAAAACTTTAATAACTTATAATAAACTACTTGTCCAAAATCGTATTTCAATAGATCGAAATACTCCAAATAATATTTTGCTTCAGAGTATGAAATTAAAAAAAATAAGTTGTGATTTAAAAGAGTAAAACATAAATAAAAGCGGGTAAATTGATGTCGCTCTGCTGTACAGTAGGTTACAAGTGTACCACTGTATAATGGATTGTATTAAATTTGAATTAAATTCAATTATATCATTGTATACAAAAAACGATTCTGAGCGGAAACGGTTTGTCAGTCTGGATATTTTATATTGTTATTATTTATTATAGCCTGAAAGTTGAATTAATATTATAAACTATACAACAAAATAACTAAAACCGTTATTTTTATTTTTATTTGTTTCTATGTTGATCAACAAAGCGATTGAAATTAAGTTTTTAGCGGTTTTTTCGTAATTTGTCGGTGGTATATCTTGTGGCATTAAATAACTATTGAGAAGATCAAAAAATGATCTTTCTAAAGTACTATCTTGATCCAATTTGCTAAAAGATAAGATACTATATGTTAAAATAATCAAAGCACTCCTTCTGGTAGAAATTTTGTATACAGAATAAAAAAAAATAAACATCATTGTAAGAATAACGATAAAAAGTGGTAAAAATTAATTTTTTCCAAAAATGTTGTCTTGAATCGACTTTATATTATGTAAAATAAATATTTGCAAAACTTTCGTGTCTTCTGAAATAAAGAGTACCTTACTTTTTAAATGGATCACTTCGTACCTATATATATCGATGTTCGGTGGTTATCTTTTCACCAACCATTCGTGCGTTTCGTTTACACACGCCAATTATGTAATAAAAAAATCTGGGGATGTCACTATGATGTATAGACGTATTAGTAGGTGCGTTGAATGTATAGGTACCTCATCATTGAGAAAATCACTGAAATAGATGATAAATCATTGGATACGCTGAAAAATTTATCTGAGCTGGTCCGTCAGCCTATATATTATAATAATATAATATGTCTTCAAATTTGAGTATTCAATCGTTTATTAAAAAAATATTGGGAATAGGTATGTATTTTTTTTTTTACTTCTGTAAGTAAAACGTATGCGAGGAATCTTGTATTAAATTTCCAAGATTTTTTAATCACAAAAAAAAAAATTATCGTTCATATTAAGTCAAATAAAAATTAAAAAATCCGAACATTTCAATGCCCAAAATATTGTTTGGAAAAAAGCCTAATTATTTTTAAATGTTTAGAAAACTATTGTGCTTATACACATTTGGTAAAAATTCCAAGTCCTTACTTATATTCATTTTTGAATTACAGCAAAAAACAAAATCAAAGGTGTCCAAAACGGGTTTTGCGTAATTTATTTAAACTTATACTTCAAAATGCAATGAATATTTCTAATTAGACATGTCTTAATTAAAAATCTAAGCTAATTAAATTAAAGTACAATTTAATTTTGAAATTTCAGAAATTTCGTAGATTTAATTTCTGAAATATTACATCACTAGAACTGAGTGTATAGATTTTACAATGATGTGAGTATATTTTTTTTGTGTATTATTGGTGTTGAAAATTTTTAATTTCTACTTTCTCCCCCCAGGCCCTAGTAGAAACTAGATCTGCAACCAAAAAACTCTAACATAATTCATAGTGAAATTGGAAGCATTTATCTATTCTAAAAATGTCAGTCACAAAAATAAAACAAATAATAACAACAACATAGAAATAATATTAAGGCTCTGCCAAACAAAGAGCGATATTATTTCACGCGTGTGAAAGCACCACGCCGACGAGCCATTTACCGCTTTAACGCCCGTCATAACGCGTTCTTTACTTCGCTTAGAATCTAAAAAAAATATCGAAATTATAAAGTTTATAACAATGATCAAATAATGATCAACAAGTCCGTATCCGTAGGTATTATAATCAATAGTTATGTTATTTTGTTTATCTTTACTAATTATAAAGTTATTCTGTATAGTGTGAAAGTATAAAAAGCCCCAACAAATTTTTAAAAAGATAGATAATGTTGAGGATTTATTTAAAAAAAGAATTTTAAGGTTTCTCTGTTGGCCATAAGACACTTTTTATAGCAAAAATAAAAATGCTTCAATCTGTAGATATTGAAAATGTATAGTATTTTATAAACATAATTATAATTTAAAAATTATTTTGAATTTTTTGTTCCATTGATAGTCGATAGATGTTTGAAATTTTGAAATACTTTATTTTTGATTTTTTAAGTGTCGATGCTTGGTCAAAAATCTTAAAAAATACGTTTATCATATAGAATTTTTAAAATATTCCAACATTTTTTTTTTACACATTTCAAGTGAAAATGTTGTCAAAATCGCATAGATATTTAATAAAAAATAACAGTTTTAGTTATTTTTTGCAATTAAAAAAACATTCACGTAGGGACTTTTTTAGGGAATTTTTTTCCATTAGGTATTTATTATTATGTCATAAATACTTATAACAATACACAATTGAAGTTTAAAAATATTTAAATTAGTTTTAAACTATTTGTACGGTAAGTGCGTCGGTATTATTATAGTGGTATTAACAGTTAATAACAATTTAAAATTATGATATAGTAAAATATGCGATTTGTTTTTGTCAAAAATAAGTTTATCCGACCTTATTTCTAATATAAATATAAATTACTTAAAATAATATAAATCAGGCGTGGACTTAGAGATCTGACATGGTAATGAGGGAGGTTATTTTTTCAGAAAAAATATAATTATAATTTTAATACACAATAGATAATATGCTTTACTAACAATTTTATTTATATTATAAATGTACGGATTTTAACTTTTAAGACGCATGAATTACATAAATTAATACATAATATAATATACAAATCCAAATGGATGGATGTGGATTCCTTAGATCCTCACTTGATATATATAAATTATGTACAATCTTTAGAAATAGAGGCTGACAGACCGTCAATCGTTTTTCGCACCTAAACATAATATATATAATGATTAATGATTGATCTCAAATTTAACACATCTATTACAGTGTGACCTACTCGCAATGACAAGGTACCTATAGGTATATATATACACTTGACACTTTACTATACAGCATAATAGTGAGTACTGACTACTGAGAAGATCGACTTTACCGTTTTTTTTTCACTGTTTATATTATTATTAAAATGTAATATTATTTACTATGCGTATCAACCTTGGAAATCCATAAAAGCGATTGTAATGTAAAATGTATAATAATTAATATTATTTTACGTGGTCATTTAATACGTATAACACGTTATGAACTTTAAACAAAATACGCGTGTGAATTAATTTCTGGCAAGTGCACCTTAATCGAAAAATCTTTATAACACCGATAAATGTGCATCATGGAAAAATAAGCGAATAAAGTTAGCAACAGTCGTCTCTGACATTGCTTTTATCCAAAAGACCTTAATACCATAATACTAATTCGCTGGTGTTTGTGTCGCAGGAAACTTGTGTTATCAAGTCCACCCCATTCTAATGGCCTAACTGGGAAGTATTTTCTCGTGAACGATTTTACTAAACATAACAATTAATACCTGTATATATACTATTACAACGTAGGCGGTGAAAAGCATTATAAACGCACCACCCTTCCAATATTGTTGAGCCGCTGTAAGTCCCTTCATCAATATAGGTATCTAGATAGTTAGTATCTATTTTTTTCACGTACGGAGCAATTGGAAAGTATAATAATTAAGTAGGTTAATTATATTGTTAGTTAGAATAATTAATTTTAGGACTCCGAAGTTTATGCACTACAAATACCGAACTATGCATATGAAGGTACCTAAGTACAGAATAAATAATAACGAATATCAAAATCAGATAAGCTAAATGTTTAAAATAACCAAACCTAACCTAACCTAACTTAAACACTTGTAAATAGTGCTTAAACCTTTTCAAAACAATAATTGTTACCTACTTAATCTAATTTTATGTAAATAATTAAAATAATATTTCATTTTCTTGCAAGTGCCACCAAGAATTTTATTTAGGTACTAGATATAAAATTGTTAAAATATAGAAATGCATGAAGGTCAAACAAAACTGAAAATGTATGAGCCGACTCTTATATGATAGATATAGATAGAGCTGCGCAGAAATGTGAATCATGTATCCAAAACTGACAAAATAATGCGAAAGAGAGTACAATATTTTGTATTCTGCAGTTCCTATCTATTTCAAGTCAAATATGGTTTACATTTGTAGCTAATAATCAGCAGATAATCAGCTATAGGCGATTTTTTTTTTGTACCATTTCGTATCACCTTCTTTCTGCCACCAAATCTCAATAATGAATATGTCGCATCGTTATTGTACATTTCACGAAATGGAACTGCGATTTCTCTACTTCGCGTAATTACACAATATGGATTATATTTCGTGAAATGGATACATAAACCGTCTTCAACGGAACTTATTCCGTCATTTGGATGTCCATAGAGCAAAAATTAAAAAACTTTCATTTTTGATTCTGAGCGGAGCAATGAATGTATTGATTTTACAATGTGTGTGTGTTTTTTTTGTTCAGTGTCCATCATCACAGTTTGGGGCAGTATAACAGTGCTTTGATTTTCTTCAACAGTATCTTGTTCGATGGCAAAGTGAATCTATAATCGGTGCTTTCGGAAGATTTCTCGATAGTTTTCAAAAGAACAGATAAAAACAAAACAAAAATTAAGGAAAACGGGTATTTTTATTGTTGTGACTCTAAAACAAATGACCGTAGATACATGAAATATTCACTGAATGTTTATATTGTCATTTCCTAATTTTCTATACACGATCAGATTTTTAAAATATTTTGACTTGTTGTGAGATGTTTAAGGACATTTTCAATTTCCATATTTTAAGTTCATTGGTAAAAAACCTTGCAAATTTAATACAAGGCTCCTAATAATCATAAGTTTGCTTATCTTTCTCAAAAAAAAAAATGTCTAAAATAAAATCAAATTAAATTTTTATGATTGTTTGAAGTTCATATTTTTACAACATTGGATATTCACTCGATTTTTAAACTACCGATTTTCTTATTTTATTGTTATTCAAAAACGAATAACTGTAGATTATACATGTAAATTTACACTGAACGTTTGTATTTTCATTTTGTATTCACCATTAAATTTTGAAAATATTTTGACACTATTTTAAGCTGTTTACTGACATTGTCAGTTTTCAATTTTTTTAGTTTTTTTTTCCCATAATTGTCAATAGAATTTTATTTGTATAGTAAAAAGCGTGAATATGTAATACAAGGCTCCTGATATATTATTACTTTAGCAGTTGAAAAATATTAAGAATACATAGCCACAATTTTTTTTATAAGCATTTAAAGTTCGAATTTTGACAAAATTTATCAAATTGAAAATTGAAAAATGGTTTAGTAGTTAAAAGTTTATAATATTTTGATCTTTTAAAGTTACGGATTGAAAACGTTAAACAAGGTTCAACGTAAATAGGTTAATAGTACTTTATTTATAATAATATCATCAAATATACCTAGTAATATATCATAGGCTGACTGGCCGTCTTCGCTCAGAATCGTTTTTCGTATACAATGATATTATATCATCGAATTCAAATTTAACACTGATTTAAAAAAAAAAAACACACATCATTATAAAATCAATACATTCATCGCTCAGCTCAGAATTTAAAATGAAAGATATATTTGGACATCCAAATGATGGAACAAGTTCTGTTGATGACGGTTTAAGTATCCATTTCATGAAATATAATCCATGTTGTGTAATTACGTGAAGCAGAGAAACCACGGCTCCATTTCGTGAAATGGATGCAAACGTTGTCCATTTCGTGAAACGTACAATAACGCGATATAGATGTGACAAATACATCATTTTTAATGTCAACGCTTTTCGCGATTCTCTCGGAACTTTAACGGGAGGGAATAAGTTCTGTAGAACACCCGATTAAAAATGCATAAACTCCTATACACAATAATTATTATATAATATTATAAAAGTTCCACTTGTAACTGACAGCGTATTATACTTTCGTAATAATATAATACATACGCACACCAACAATTCAAAGCTCTTATGATTTTTGGCAAGGTGGACGTTAAGTTTACCGCACGCAATCAATTGTCTCAGCTAGGTCATCATATTAAAAGTATAGGCCGGAGACTTGCGTGCCCACCCAATACTATATAAGTCTTAGGGATAGGCGTATTAATAGTAGACATTATTATTATAAGTCCAGAAATTAAATTTAAAATAATATACCTGCTACATCGTTTTTACGTTTTCGGGTATTTAAACGTATTAGGTTATATAGGTTATATAGATATAGTTTTAAAAGTTTAGGTTATAGTAACACTATCAAACGTTATTTGAGGTTTGACATTAACGTTATTTCAATTGTAAGTTTTAAGTTTAAAATTAAAATTAAATTTTCAATAAAATTGAATATAAACATGAAAATTAGTTGAATTACAAAAATAACGTACATGTAATAAAACTTTTAATAACTATTTCAAAGAAAACCATCAGAACAATATTTTAGAAAATATAAGGTATAATGTAAATATAAGTTAGCCACCTAAAAATTGTTTGTACCTATTAGATAAAATTTTTATTGGAATGATGATAAAATTAAAATTAATGCCATAGGTTAGCATAAAGAAAACACAAACTCTTAAATTTTCAATAATTTTTTACGTTACGCATTATACGTGTATGTGTATTGTTTGTTATTAATCGTTAACTATTCAATTTAGTTTAAACTTTAATGATATTAGAATTATTTCGTTTTGCGTTTTAATTTAAAAAAAAATATTTTTCCGTTAGGTATAACGTTGTACAAAACGTTTGAAGCCGCATCATGCGCAATTATAACACACTATACAAAAATTACCTAGGTATTTTATTGACATTATGCAAACGTGGATTTTCGTAAATAAACAAGAAAATATGAGAGACTGCGTTATTGTTTTCGTTATTATCTGTTTAAAATAATGAAATTTTACACTCGTTTGCACTACCGCACTAGGTTATCTACCTAATAAATAATAACCACCAGCTGTAACGCAATAATAATATAATATGTATTAAACGGATTTGTTTGAAGTCTTAATAGCAGGTATACTAACCCAAAGCTTACCTTGGTTTAACGATTTTTCTTTTCTTACGTTTAATGTAGGTACGCACCCAACTGAGGTAATAATATTTCAACGATTTTTTTTTTTTTAATCGCGTTAAATTATTGGTTTACCTAACTGCCGATATAATTGCGCACCTTAAAATGTCACGGCCATCTCGGTTCACGTGCTCAATTGCTGACGGCCCCTGGTGGAAGGGGTAGAGGGGGATTAAAATAAAATATATTCAACACATAAACAAATAATAAAATCAACAAAAATTCGATACCGGATGTAGAAATTTTGTTTTGGGCATTCTCGTCTCGATTCGATCACCTTGGTTCGGGATAGCTGCTACAGTATGAGGTAGGTATATAGATGATGGTATAATATTGCATACATTATTATTAAAAAGGTAGAAGTAATTTCCACGATTATATATCATAATTAATCAAATACATAATTGGTATAAACAATTTATGTATTTGAAATTTTGGTTTATCAAGTAGGTAGTGGTATATACCTACATATATTTTGAAATTCCAAAACTCAGAATTTGGATAAAGTCATTATTTAAGTAATAATTGGAATGAGTCACTCTGTATACAAATATAACATCAGGATTTCCACGAAATAGTAATAATATCAACAACTATAATATTATAACCCATAACTAAAGTCTGAATTTGGTATATTATTCTACAGAGACGTATATAATTATTTTGTTATCTTATGATGTCAGACCTGACTCATTATTAGGTATAATATGGTATCATGACTATGATATTATAATAAACATATTAATTGGGTATAGGTAGATACTAACTGGGCTTGTTCATAGAACTTTTTTCAAATACGAAAAGTGACAGTCTGCAAGTGAACGTTATGTAAAAGAAATGGCACTGCACATGTCACCAATATGTAGTTGGCGACTATTATAGCAGCAAAGTATCTTTCACTGAAAAGTATGTAAGTGCTTAAACTTTTTATCCATCGTATATGATCGCTTTTAAAACATTCTTCATTTTTTAAAATCAAACTGAAGTGGAAGATAAACATATAAGAGTCAAAATTTGAAAAGGACAATGTTGCAATCGATGGTCAGTTTAAAAAAAATCACTTCATAAAAAATGTAAATATATTCTCACATTGTTTATCTCACATTAAAGTTTTATCGGTACAGTGGACAAAATATAGGAATGATAATGTAAAATAAAAATGGACGGTATCGAATCTCCTTAGGGAGATCTCCTTGGTAAAAAAACAATTTTTACTGAATTATTATCACGAATAATTTATTATATTAGGTATTATGTAAGGTTAAACATATTCATTATTTGATATAAGCTAATAATACATGCTTGATAACATTGTTAATATAAGTAATAAATCGATTTGTAAAATATTATAATATCATTATTATTTTGGTATAAACTATCGATAAAAAATTTTTTTTACAATATAAATTTAGAATATTATTATTAAAAATATTTTGATTTTTATATTACTTTTGATTTCTCAGATGATTTTTAACGACTTTTATTTAAATTCGAATTTTAACTTACAGACGACTAATGACTATATTATACTGTTCAGAACACGTTCAGAAAATAAATTGTGTTTTATAAAATACATAGACATGATGATTTGCGTCCAGCAGATCCAATTACGGATTTAATATTAAAGTGAATTCACTGAATTCATAGTCTAATTTAAGGGTAAAAAGTAAGAACTTTATCAGCGTCCTATTACATTGGTTTTTTTTACGATATTTTAATTTGTAACTCACTGCTGTCATTATATAGTCCTTATTTCGTCCAATAAGCCGTTTGGCTGCTGGATAACGTCCAACTATCTGTAGAATTAAATGTGATACAAAACGCAATAATAGCAATTCATGAATATATAGTCATTTGGTATATTACTCGTAAAATAGTAAATTTAATAACAAAAACGCATTTATATAAAATATACATATTACACAAAATATGCCCAAAATGCGCTTTAGAATAATATAATATAATTCCCTATTAAATAAATGACCGGGATTCGTGGCATGTTTCTCAAAAATATACTTCTAATTATTATAATATAATATCTGATTAAAATGTTGTATATTACTAGAAACACAAACGACTTTAAAAATCCATTATGTTTAAAAAATCTGTATACTTCTTTAGTTAGATCAAACCTAGAATTTGGCTCTTTAATTTGGTCTAATAATTATTCTACTTACTCAAACGAGCTTAATAATATTCAGTATAAATTTCTGAAAAGAGTCGCCTTTATTACTCATTGTACTATATCCAGGGACTCTTTCCATTTGGTTCAAAACTCTATAGGTATTGACTCTCTTAATATCAAGCGTGATTTAATTGATATAATGTTTGTCTATGATATTTTAAATAATAATATAAACTGCCCAGCTATTTTAAATTTAATTGGATTTAGAATCCCTAGTAGGTATACACGTAATAATGATTTGTTCCATACACCTAATTTTAATACAAATAGTGGAAAAAATTCATTTTTTTCAAGAGCAATTATTAACGCCAATAGAATCTCCATAGTCTTGGATTTTTTTGCCTTGTCTCGTCAAGCATTTAAAGCTAAAACTTTGTTATTTTTAAATCATAGTGCCTAAAAATATATTTTATAATTTTTGTTTTATAGTCTAAAATTTTGTTTTTGTATTTTTTACTATTTTTACGTTTATTATTATCATTTGTCTATTGTTTTCATATTGTGCCAATTCATATATAGGTAATGTTTTTTTCTTTATTTGTTAAAGGGCTTTGGCCCGTTGATTTTTATATAAATAAATAAATAAATAAATATTATCTCGATTCGCAGGCGCGTTCACAAGGCGGATCTATTTTCCTCCAAAAACTAATGCCGGTTTCTCTAGTGTACATTCTTTTTCACAAAAAAAGTTAGTTTCCATTTTCATCCAATTATTAAATTTTTATTACCTAGCCGATATTGTTGTCTATATAGCCCTTATAGCTTTTTATTTTATTTATACTAAACATAATTGTTTGACAAAAAGATAGTTGTTAGTAATTCAAATATGAATTTTTTTTTGTTAATATATAATATGATACAAAAATATTTGTTGATTTTATTTGTATTAAACATAATACTGCAAAAATATGACATAATCATTGAAAAAAAAAGATAATTTATGACAATTTAAACGTGAATTTTTTTGTTTGTATTATACTAATATATAATATAATATAGGTACTTACCTAATAGGTATGTGTGACATAAAAATATATTTATATTTTATTATATTCTTAATTCCTTATTAGAGGAAAATGGTATTTCATCATCGGATGAAAAGGCTACGGCCCGTTTAAGGGTATCGATCAATTATATAGATCGATAAACTATCACAGTACGGTATTATGTTATGCTCATGCCCACATTGTTTTAACTTTTGATCGACATATACACGTCAGGTATATTATCGTGAACGTATCCAGCTATAATATTTTATGGTCTTGTATGTACACAAACTAGTTTATAAAAACGATTTCCAAACTAATACGCGTCGACAGTGTTATGAACTATATATAATAACTGTGCTAAGTTACTTAGAGATGTGTAGGTAGATCACCTTGTCGCCTTCTCGGCGCCCAAACGCATGTGAATAAAACGCACACATTACACGTCTTATTATTACTTGTCTGTTGCAATTTATATTGTCCTTATTGAAAATCACGTAGCCGACGCATTATTATATATAAATACAATAATAGTAAACATTAATGCTTCGGTGTGTTTTACAATTTTACACTTTGATTGAACAGTTTTCCGAATGTAAAATATATATTGTGGTACAATATTACGTTTTTATTTTTTAAGTAGAGGTATTATTTAGGTACATTAATTCAGTTCGCGTAGGTATACATAATATCATCATCATTATTATATATTATGATTATTATTATTACTATTATTATTATTATTACTATTATTATTATTATTTTTATTACTATTATTATTATTATTATTATTATTATTATTATTATTATTATTATCATCATCATCATCCAATTTGCAGGCCGGGATAAATGTCGTATGGAAACACTCTTTTCCCTCTCCTTTTTTTTCCTCACCAAAGAATATTTCGCATTTTCGTACTATACATTTTTTTCTTATATAACAATATTATAATATAAAATAATATATTATTATATTATGTATATTTGTAGTGTATTATATTATAACATAAAGTGGGAAACATTGTACATCCGCGAAATAAACACGTTTCTCGCCACCCGTTTGCTGGCCGTCGATTAGCGTCATTTAAAAAACATAAAAATGTATATTTATAGAAATCAACTCGTTCGGGAGAGCCACGAATGAGAAAAGAAGCAGTTTCCTATAGCGGAAACCAATCGAAGGTAAACGTGTTATTTAAATACAAATACTCATATAACATATAATAATATCATAACATTACGTATTATTATTACTACAGAGTAGGTACACTGCAGATCTATACCCATCTGATTTACATTGGCTTCATCTAACACGTACGCCATCGTCAAACGTACCTGTACTTGATAATAATAATAATAATAATAATAATAATAACAATAACATAAAATACCTTAGAGTAAGGTAAGTCTTATCCTATACCTACGTCCTAGTCGAATAATCTTTGTAGACCCATGAATCTACACGCCACATTATCATCACCGTTCACATCGATATAATACAATAATAAATAATGATATAATGAATGATTATGTCCATTGCAACAATAATGATGTATCGATTGATTTTTTTTTATTTTAAATTTAGTTCCATCAAATTTTCCAATATTTATATAAAGAACATTTTTGAAACTGTCCTTATTTAAATTTTATTTGCAATTTATAATTAATGTATGTCATTAAGTAGGTACATTGGACGTATTTAAATGTGTTCTCTATTATTCATATTTTCTACGGGCACGATTGTGAATAATAATTTCGTGTAATCGGGTTTTAACCAGTACATAAATATATAAATAATATTCGGCAGATAAACTTGATATAGGCAAATATTTAATTAAGGCACAATTTTGTAATTTTTTTCGTATACCTAGTAAACTGCATATTTTGGCAAAGGCGAAGGCATTAAATTATGGTTAAAAAGTTAATTTTTTAGCTCAGCTTTTACCATGGTTAATTTTAAAAAGAATACGTATCAAGTTATCAAAACAAATTTATACACATTACCTACTTATACATGACTGTGGTTAACACTAATTGATTATTTTTTATTTAGTCACATTGTATACAATTATTTTAAACAAATTCATCGAATTAATAATTTAGTTGACACTATGATTTACTTACTAACGTGTAATATATTATGCCTAAACCACGCAGATATCGTGTAATACAATAATAAGAATAAAAAATAATATATTTTATAGGTACCTATTCATAAATCATCATCTAGTTATGTGTGACTCGAGTTATGGGTAATTAAAAACAATTAATTAACCTCATTTTAACTGAGTTAAGTTGATATTTTCTCCACGATAATTTTAAACTATTTCAGTTAAATATATAATACTGTTTGCCCACCTTGCATTTTAGTACTTACAATCATAAGAACACGTGTGTGAAGCTTCGCCCTTTTAATTTAAATAAAAATGATCAAACGCATAATGTTTTTTAACCTGTACTCCTTTGTAGTCTTGTTTACATTTTTAAATAATTTAAATATAATTACAATATAATAATATAATATATTAATATATACATTGTATTTGTCAAAGATCTAAACTAATCTTAACTCAATTGTCTTAACCATTATGACCACATAATCGAAAAATCATTGTCATACCTATAGAACAAACCATAAAAATATACTACCTATTTATTTTATCAGATAAAAACAATTTGTTATTTATTTAAATACTGTTACAATAATTAATTATTATATTATGTCGTTACACGCTTTATAATTTAGTACCTATTAGTATTACTACACCTGCACAAATAACGAATTGTACATCATCATACACATACAAATTTGTCCTATATAATTATATTATAATAATACCTACAATATAAAATATGAATTTTTTTTACACTTTAAAGGACATTTTTTGCAAACGACGTCTCGAAATAAACGCAATCGACGCATATTAAAGTACTTACAATATAGTTAGAACCGATATTCTTTTGTTTTAAATTTACAATTTTGCGGTTGATTCGGAATCGTCTGCAATCGAGCATAACGCTTGAAACGATTGTCTCTTCGGTTTTACTTATAATACGTCATACATTATAATAATATAATAAGGTATCTGGTGTTCAGAGGTCATCGAAAACACGATGTATTTTCAATGTCACGAACCGATGCGACTCTGAAAAATAATAACTTATCTGGAAACGAAACCGAAATTATCAAGATGCTAAAAAGTTTAGAGGGTCTTTGATGGAAGTTTATGAAGTTTATGTGGGAAGGTTGTAAATACCTAAGTATAATACTCTCACGAAAAAAAGATTTTTTTTTTTATACATATATTCAACGTGATATTGTGCGATACTCTCTTATAATATATTTATTATTATAATCATGCCGGTCGTTAGAACAGTCAACAGATTTGTGCGGTGAACTTGAGAAACGATCATAATACTATATTATTTTCAGTTACAAATCAAAAATTGTACTACTATTTTTTTTTTATGCAGTTATAATACATTGGACGCACGCGTATCCAATAGAGCTGAGCGGGCTGTGGTCCTCCCCAAAATTTCAGGAAAATTTAAAACGGCTTCATCGTGTTCTGTGAACGTATATAATATAACGTAAGACGTAAACCGCATGTAAAGGCTGACTGTAAGTTACATCCCAAAATACCTTTTTGACGTAAATTGCGTCCCGAGTATTTTTGTGATGAGTGTATAATATATATAACCACACTGTATATATAAGTTACCTATTATGAAAATTTCTTTTATTAATAAAAATATCCTGGAAGTTAAACTTTCAAAATCACCGGTTTTTTAATTCCGCCGTTTGTAAAATTGTAGATGGTTTATCAAAAATAATATAATATGATCAATTGCTTTTCATTAAATAAATTCTTATAGTTTATTGGAGTTAAAACTACTTCAGATTATTTTTCATCATTATATTATGTTATTCATTAGTAGGTAGGTACTTCTTACTAAACAGTTATTATTATTACTTTTTACAAAACACTTTCGGTACAACTCCAACGCATAGTTTCTTTTTTCAAATCAAAAATGTATAAAACTTAAATTTGTGACCACCGATACATTTTAAGGTTTTTTCACTATTCATTACGTTTTTTTTGATATACGTGCAATCAATAAACGGAAATCGATGAACATAAATAAATAATGTGAAATTTACAGTTCATGTTTCAAAAAATATATTTTGATATTGATCTTAAAATGTATTTTAACGACTGACATTTCGTTGGACTCAGTCTCAATTTGCGTTAATAACAACTAACAAGGGACGTGTAACTAACATTATAATAATATTATGGGTACCTTTTATTAGGACACAACTTATACCATTTGTCCATTAAAATTATTTGTATGAAGGTTGCTGAAAAAGTCTAAAAGGGTTACCTATATACTGAAGAGTTGTGCCCAAGGCATCAGCATACCGCACTTATGAGGGATCCTAGTTAAGTCTCCTCTATATACTTATATAACGAATTATCAGACCCCCCCCCCCAAAAAAAAAAAAAATCAAAATCAGTGGCTACGCCGCTGGACGTATTCGCGCGTAAGTGTATAAGGTAATCGTAATTTAATATTCTGATCGTGTTGGATCGTGACATTGATTTTTAACTCATTTATGAAAACCTTTTAATATTACCTATCTATATAATATATGCCTATAGCTTTATAATATAATATACTTATAAATATTTTAGTAATGGCGATATCATCGGCGTTTGGCGCATACACGTAGGTACCTATATGTATATGCGTTATTAATTACTAAATGAAATATTATGTCATTTACAAATGTTCAGTCGAAAACAATACTATTATTATTGTAACATTAATTAATAATTAATAGTGAAACATAAATCAGTAATCAGCAACACTGATGATTATATTATATTCAACGGCGTTCGTCGGTGTAATTATTCAGCAATAATATGTACCTATATATAGTACAGGTGTGTAACGAGCATTATTGATATGCAAATTATAATTGTTACTCGGGAAAAGTAACGAACAACTATCAAAATTTTAGTATTTTAACGGACATTATATAATAATGTTCAATAAATGCGTTTTCACATGCTGTTCAAGCTCCATTTACGCACGACTTTTTCCATTTATATTACAATGAAATAATAGATAATTTAAACGCGATCTGCGAGATAAAAAAATATTCAATGTAAGAGTCCACTCACGCGCATTACAATCGTTATTATTTACTAGACATGAACGAAAAAATACCCTCCCGAAATTAGTGTAATTGCACCTGGCCCGGAAAAATATCACATCGGCCACCGATCACAATATAGATCGTAACACTGAAATACTGTAGAATGTAACACAATATTAATACAGTGAAATCTCCCAAAACATACACCTTTGAATAGCGGACGTTTGTTTGGGGACAAACTACAAATTGGACATTTTAAAAAGCAAATGACTCTAGATTCGGGACACAATTTCAGCAACCGAGAGTGTCCAGCCTATAGAGCATTCACAGTATAATGAGAGGTACTTATATAATATGAGACATACCAGTCATTGACGTACCTAGTACCTATACCTATGTGAATTTGATGAGAAAAAAAGTTACAGCAAATTGTGACATAGTACACATTATACAAATTAGTAATTATATAATAGTATAATTTATATTATCTATCTTATATAGGTACAATATATTATAATATATATAATATGTTATTTATATCATGATCCGTAGTTAATAATAACTAATCAGGTATGAAATCAATATGACCATCTAGTGATGATCTCATGAAACATACCAAAAAACAGAGTTAAAAAATAAATATATTTATCAATATTTTATTTAAATATTTCAAGAAGGGTGAAAGTTTCAAGGTGAAAATTTCATGTGAAATATTTCATATTCATAACCCTATATACACCTATATACCTGTGTATATACCAAGTTAATGATCGTTTACTAGCTATAATGTGTTGATAAAAATTATTCGGAAAGTCCAGAATTCCTGGGTCAATAGATGAAGGAAGAAGGATTTATTGTTGAAGGGTATAGAAAATTATGGAAAAATCAAAAGTAATAGACATTTTTTTCCCCGAAAATTACGAGGAAGCATCACAGAATAAATTATACATATAATTTACATACACATATAATATTGTTAATAGATACTGAGCAATGAACAAATATATATTATATGAACTGGTATTTATTTGTTTTAGTATAAGTCTCGTTAAATGCAAATATAAATTACGTAAATATATACTAATGTTTTTAGCAGGGCTTGAAATTGAAATGAAAACTTTGGATTTTAATTTCAATTTCACTGATTGGTTTTTTCTGATGAGATATTAGTTATTATACTTATTATCTACCGATACACAATATTAAAGTGCCAACGGGCTATTGTTGATATTTAAATTTAAATTCATTTTTTTAAATTTTAAATCGATTTATTTATAAAAATTATAACACAATTATCATTTTGGTATAAATTATCGATTTTAATATAAATGTTGAATAATATTATTAAAAAAATGTCGATTTTGATATTACTTTTAATTTCTTAGATAATTTTTGCGATTTTTATAGATATTTAAAATCGATTTCAAGCCCTGGTTTTTAGAAATGTTTAATATCATAATTCATTTTTTCAAATTTATTTTAGTGATGTATCATTTACTTATATACTTATATACCTATTACAACAATATATTGTGTCAATAATATTGGACAAATATTTGATGTTATAAATTAAATTTAAAAGCTAGATAAAGAAAATTCCCACGTACCACGCAACAGAATAATATTACAAAAAATATTTAAAGAAAATATCATTAAGATTATTATAATTTCCAAATATGTAATGTTAGTGTATTATTATAATATGGAGAAATGACCACATTTTTTTTGATATTGATCTAGGTACTGAAAATATATTTTGACTTTGATCCGCTTTAGGAGCCATACAATTACATACAATGATACGACTATAGTCCATAATTGTCGACAGCGGTCACTGGGATTAATTTAGGGGTCTACTGAATATATAATAATACATTTTAACAAAAAAGAATTGCTTTTAAATCTACTGCAATCTACTGTTTGACCATTTCTGGGGTAAAATAATATTTCATCAACAATAAAAAAATTAAAAAAATATTTTAAATGGTAAATGATAAAAATACAATAATAATATTATGTTCACATGAAACAAAATTGAAAATATAAACTTATATAACTCTGAGATGTAGCAAACATTTTTTTGTTTATAAATGTAAATAGTTTATTTTGGATACAGTAAATATCCACCGAATTATAAATTCCAAAATTATGGAAAAAAATTATAAAAATGTCGAAAATTTAATTTTGCGAAAATGTAATAATTTTGAGGTATTATCTGTATTTTTAATATTAATATCGAAATCATAATAATAAGTATAGGTACCATAGGCGCAAATAGCGTTTGGGATTTAAGGGGGGGGGGGGAGGGGCTAAAGCCTTACTTTGATAATATTGAATAAGCTTCAAACAAAATGTAGGAAATGTTTGGGGGGGACTATGGACATTTTTGGGAGGGCTTAACATCTAAAGCCCCCCCCCCTATTTGCGCCTATGATAGGTACCTAAATATGAATTGGATTATTCATTGATGGACGAAAAAGTGGCGATCTCCATGTTGTCAATAATTACCATAACTACCTAATTACTTCACAGTGTAACGATAATAATATCATACAATGTATACCTACTGATTTCATAACGGTGTTATATAATATTTAAATGTTTTATATTATGATTTTTCTTTCTTCAAACACGTATTTTTCTGATAGTATAAGTGTTGAAAAGGTTAAAGATATAATAATATGATACTTTGGATAATTATTTTTCTTGTTTCTCGCTATGTTGACCTACCTAGTAATTATCTATATAAGAGCTACATCGATAACCGTAAAACTTTTTCGAAGGAGTATAAGTAAAATTAGAATAATTTTTTGAATGAGGTGAATATTATAATTGCATACTATATCATCCATTTGTACTAGATGAGGGCTGAACTGTTGAAAGTTCGAAACATTTAACCAAAATTTAGGTGTTCGGTTTAAGTTTGAAAGTCGAAAATAGTTTTAAAAAACTAAACTAAACCGAACTCAAACAATAACTTCGAATTTCTACAATTAATCTAAACTTAAAAATAAATCGGACACGTCAAAAGTTTTAAATAAAAAATCATTCTTTATTTTTAAATTTTTATTTTGCCTATTGTCTATTTTATTGGCAAACATACACTCGTATTTTAAACCTGTCTATTATTTTTAATAAACTGATAAGTCGTAAACAGAATTATGTTAGAACCGATAAGAGTTGAATTAAATTAACATTTAAATAGTTTTAAATTGGTTTTTTGGAAATAAAACTAAAAAGTTTGATTTGACATTTGATTCAACACCTTAGTTCAGGTTCAGATCGGAATTAAACGAAATGTTCGCTTCGAAGTACAATTTAAAAGTTTGATTTGAGACCATATTTTTGAGTTTGACCCAACTTTGATTTTACATATTGCCTAGGCATTCTACTATTTTATTTTATTTTATTTACCTTATTATTATTTTAACTGATAACCATAATTTATAAATTTATAATATACCATTCCGGCACCGCAGCAGTAGAATCAATGGGCCAGTCACGGTGTAAATGCACGATATAAGTAACGTTTGGAATAAACTTACGTTGTGCATGCGCGTATTATAGACACAGTAACCATCAATTTATGTTTGATTTAATTTACAGTCACGAACGCGCGCGTATGGTATTTCGTTATTGACTTGTAAAAAGTTTTTGAAATATCGACGAATATGTTTTATTAATCGATAATTTCCCATTAAACTGTGCTATTATTTTTGTACACCAGTTGACGTGATGTACGCGTATGTGTTGTGGCGGGATCGTAGACCTTGAGGTCATTTCAACCTTCGATCTATTGAAATTTACAGTATTACAAATATCACAAGTATTTTTATTTTTTTTTATTTGACGATTACATAAACGGTAATAAAGTAATAAAATAGCTTCTAATTTGTAATTCTGTTCTCAGTATTACGTTAAGATAGAATTCAAGTAACATCATACATTTTTTTTAAACCGAAGAGGAATAATATGTTTTCTTTTTATACGATTGGAAAAAACGTAATACAATTCGCGTGTTTTAGTCACATTGATTTGCAAGATATGTTTTATATTAATAAATTCTCGAGAAATGTTACGAGTAAATAAAATATATAAGGAATAAAGTCCATTTTCTGTTAAATTAAAAAAATATATATGTAATTTACCACTGTCGATTAGATATATTATATATAAATATAACAAAAGTATTCGAAATGTTTTTCCAATCATTGTCAATATAATAATGAAATGGCTGTAAATTCAATTAATCTACTGTCAAAATCCCCCAAATATTGATTGGCCTGGTGTTGGACTTAATAAAAAAAATATTGTCCAAGCAGTCTGCTTAACCCGACTCGAGTATATTATAATGCTGCAGGTGCCGATGATCAATTAAGATATTAATTTCGTATTCACTTTCGATATTATACACCCAAACGGAAAATGTGTGTTCAAATTATTTTATATTATTACAAGCTATAGTTTATTACATAATAATATATTTCAATGTCTGAACATATTATGCATATATAGGTACGAAACAAAACATGTAATGTTTACTTGCTTGCAAGTGATACTGACTCTATAAGTATAATTATATTAACTATATTACTAGCTACGTAATACCTTGTAGATATCTAATAAAAAAAATTAACTAAATATCTGGTATATTAATATGTTAAAAATACGTGAAAATGTTCTCATGCTAATAATATCCATAGACTGTGATTCATTAAAACATATTTCTTGCATACATTTTGTCATCACAAGTTTTAATTTTTTTTTACTTTTTGGGACGACAATATATAGGTACGTGTTTTATTTCATATTCTAAAGCCGAATATTTTTTGGAGTACTTTAGTACATAAAAATCGAATTTTAAACAACTATAATTAGGTAGAGCTATATTTGTTGGGATTTTAAGTTAGATGAGCGGAGTAGTGGACCAATATTTTGCAGCGTATACCTACTTTTACGTCTCTCTACTCCCTACGTCTAAACTTTAAATACTGACAACTAATTGACACTACTCGTTCATAATTCAATTTTTAATTTTTATAACTCGAAATACTCCGTAAAATATTTTGCTTTGGTTAATCGACTATAAATATGAAAATTTAAAATATTTATTAAAAAAAAAAAAAAATAATAATAATAAAAATAAAATGTCATTAACGATTGTATAATTTTTTTCAACATCTATAGTTTTGCAATGACATTAAATAAAGTAAAAAAATATTTTCAAAAAATTTTAGTCTTTTTAAAATAACAATTATAAACACTTAAATGGATAAGGTGATCACCTTATATATATATACTTGATGGACATAATTTATATAACAATATTATAAATGAGTAAATGACAGGTCTTTATACTATAGGTAGTTATTTAGTAAATTTTAGATTCTGAGCAGATCGATGAACGTATCGATTTTACAATGATGTGTGTTTTTTTATACAATTATTATTTTTTATCGTGTCTGTCATCATCTTTGGGATAGTGAAAATGGTTAGATTTTCATCAACAGCATCTTCTCTGATAGGAAAATGAATCTAGTTGGTACTTAGAAGGATTAAAAGTAAAATTTCCCAATAGTTTTCTTAAATGAAAAAATAAAGAAAAAACGGGAATTTTTATCCAAAATCTAACAATATCGATTTTGGTATTTGGTGTAACTCTAAGACAGATGACCGTAGATAATGATTTTCACTGAATACTGTCTATAATAGAATTTGTTATATATACACTATATATACTATAGTTTTATAGCTTTTTTTTTCTATAAATGTCAATACAATTTTATTCTTTAGGTCAAAAAGCTTGAAAATTTAATACAAGACTCCTAATATGTTGTTACAATAGCAGTTTTATAACCATTTAAAGTTCGAATTTTGTGAAAACATGTAAAAATCACGAAAATGCGCAAATTATTTTAAGTGAGTAATTCATAAACATATTTATTTTTAAACCTAAGATTTTAAAATGTAATACAAGATTCCTCATAAGTTTGTCTACCTTTATCAAAAAAAAGTCTACTACAAAAAAATCAAATAACATTTTTATGAGCGTTTGAAGTTCATATTTTTACAACATTGAATATTAACTAGATTTCTCATGTAGCGATTTTCTTATTTTGTTGTAATTCAAAAACAAATAACTGTAGATACTTGAAATAATTCGCCATATATCTATTTTATCAATACTTATATACTTAGTAAAATTTTCAAAATATACTAACTCTAGTTTTGAGCTATTCAGGGACATTTTAAATTTTAAATTGTTATTGTTTTTATATAAATATCAATAAAATGTTATTCATTGGGTCAAAATGTCTGAACATTTAATGAAAAACTCCTGTTATATTGTTACAGTATCAGTTGAAAACTATTAAGCATCTGGGATGGAAAATAAGTGGATTGGACGGTGGCGGTGGTAATGTTAGGGACGATGAAGTCTGCAAAGTTTAAAATGTGGAGTTAAAGCGAAGTCCATATGATATTATGATAGGTACTCGTATTATATTTAACTAGTATAAGTCCAAGGCTTGCGAACTTTATTATAACGTTATATTTGACAAAAAACGATTGAAGCTTGTAAACGTAATTATAACGGAATGCGATAATCAAAAATAATTAAATACCGCAAAACAAAAACTTGAATAACGTTTTAATTCTGTATAACGATAAACGCAAAAATTGTATAATGTTTTAATTGTAAATAACATAAAACGGATTTTTTTTTCAAATGCAAGTCCTAATTATAACTGATGAAATAACATTGATGAAACTAGACAAATTATTATTTATTTCCATTAAGTCCTTAACGAATTACGAATTAATATTATTATGTTATATATATTATTTTATAATGAAATGATTTGTGACATCGATATTAATTTTTAAGATTTAGTGGTCCATACTAAACTTATATTTTATATGTCAAGATTAATCAACATAAAACAAACAAAGTATACATTATCCACGGCTGTTGTCTTACACAGCCAGAGTTGATCTATATATAGGTAATATAAATATACATGCAAACGCACAGTAATTATTTGCATATCTATATTGGTTTTATTACCTTTTTTTGAAGTGGTAATAAAATCAATTTCCTACCCGTAAAAAACCAACCGTTTGGATAAGAACATCAATAAAGCTAATATAAATGGAAAAAAGTAATATACTGCCAATATACGTACAACATAATAAATACATAATATTATAATTCATAGGCGTAAATGCATTGTCTTATAAAAAGTGAATATGATTAAAATAAATTACAATCGCAACAAGTCTTAAAAATCTTGAGGACACTTCATAGTAGAGTTTGCGGTTTCATTTTGTACACTGACTAATAAAATATATAACATCGAAATTGTTTTTCATTCTAGTAAATACCCTATAGTTTAAAACTTGATAAGCCTTTTTTAAACTTTGTGTAGGTATTCCGCACATTCTAGCTAACAACTTTAATGGTTCTCTTTTGTTTTGTTTATTTAATAGATAAATATTACAAACTTTCTAAAATATTTTATTTGTAGTGATTAAATTCTTTTAAACTCACTAATGATGATTGATGATAGAAATTACAAATGTTCAAATGTCCCATTATTTAAACATTTCGCTATCGTTTTAGGAAATTTAAGTTTTTTTACTAATACTAATCTTAATCACTACCTATATAGTCTATATTTGTTCTATACCTAACTAATTAAATTGTCTATTTCATCATTTTAAGCAATTTAAAAATAGTGTCAATCATCATTGAAGTATGTTATAACATCGGGTTTTCAAAATACCAGTTACTGTGTTACTATTTATAATAAACTTCAGATGAAATGTAAGCTTCTCATTGTTATCGATCACGAATAGTAGATATATTCATACCTATATTGACTATATATGATGGGTGTTAGGTAATAATAATAATAATACCCATGTCATATGTGAATGTTAAACCTATACATAAAAGTATTGTTTCTATTGCTGATCAATATAATTAGATCCATGTATATCCATGCATATCAAACGTAACCTACATATTAATTATTATTTTATCAGTTCGTGTTGGTAGTTATATATATATATGTTTATCAAACAGGTAGATAATCTATTCGAAAATAATAATTGGCATGTTCGTCAATTGCACCGACTTTTTAGACTACCTGAAATATATAGGTTCATCTGTTGCTCCGGCCAATTTATCAGAAATTAAATATATTATGTACAATTAATTTTGACAGGAAAATAACATAACGAAACTACAAAGAGAAAAATTCACGATTTATACCTATATTATTATACCATCTATGAGATATTAAAGATATAATATTATTTTGATATTTAATTTTGATTGAGTATCTAAAATACAGTTAGTATAAAAAATACAGATAAAATAGTTATATTTTAAAATTTGCCCAATAGTAAATCTTATGTTACTAATCTACCTATGTTAAAAATTAGTTTTAAGTCTATTAATTGTCTAGCTTAAAAATATAAATGATTGAAAATTTCTTTGATTTGTTGTATCTATTATAAATAATTACAAACTATAATTTAGTGTTGAACAAATTTAAACGATACAATAACATACCAATACTTGAGATGAATACATTCATGGCTCATTATTATATTGTATACAGTCGACTCTCGGTAACTCAAACCTTGATAATTCGAAATTCTCAATGTATCGAATAATTAAAATTTTCAACTTCAGTATCTTTTCTAAAAGGAAAAGTGAATCTAAAGTTCAGTAGTTCAGTAGATCAAAATGGGAAATTCACAGGTGTTTTCAAAAGCTTTAAGAAAAACAAAAGAACAATTAAATAGTAACGGGGACATTTTACGCAAAACTAGATTTTGATAAAATTGATTTATTTTATTTGGTGTTACTAAAATATTAATAACAGTTGATTCTTTAATTTTTCAAAGGATGCTTATATTAAAATTTGATACACTTTTAAATTTTCAAAATATACTAACTCTTTTTGTGCATTTTGATAAGAAATTTAGTTTATTATTAGTTTTTTTTTTAAATTATTAACGATCAAAAATTGTTCACTTATTAAAAATACGAGTACTTACAAATATAATACAAGGTTCCTTATAACTTGTTGTCAAAGGAAATTTAAAAAAAAGGTTGAGTGTAAGTAATTTTTTATGTGCGTCTAATGTTAGAATTTTAATAAAATTCGTCAAAATTACGAAAATTATTTTGAGTTAGAAATTAGTAAAAATTGTTCTATTTTTATCTAAGATTTGAAAAACTAATATAAAATTCCTCATAAGTTTTCCTACCTTAAACAAAAAAAGCTTGCAATACACTCAAACCCTTTGTCTTTATTTTTTTAGTTAGCCCAAAATTGATTTTGTCGAAAACAAGTTTTGCTTAAAAATTTCCGTTGTACCTTAATTTTTTTTATGTTTTTCCCTATGCTTTTGAAAACTACTCAACATTTTCAATATTTACAATTCAATAGTACTGAACATTTTCTCATCAGAATAGATACTGAAATTGAAAATCAAAACATTATGTCAACTACCTATCTCGTTTATACAGACACAGAAAAAAAATTAACAAAAAAACACTCATGAATGATAATTCCACTCAGAATCTAAAATGTATTAAATTAAAATAATGATTTTAAATAAAATAACATGTACACTATTTAGTTAGTCGAATCCCCCCCCCCCCCCACTCCAGGGGAACTTTGAGCGAATTTAACGTTCTATATTATATTGTTTCATTGTTTCTAACGGTAGTACACTAGTACATATGGTGATTGCGTATTAGCATGTAAATCGTAAATGCCTAGGCGGTACAAAGACACAACAAACAATATATATGATACATCCTTTATGTAGGTGATTCACAATATTGTTCGGTGCAATTGATGTACCTACCTATAGAGTATATAGGTACTACTTTTTTTGAGTTTCATATTGTTTTGTTTTTACTTATGGTTTTTGGCGCAATTGACATAGGTAATTTAGGTAGGTACACATAATAAAACGCATTTACTATTATTATTTTTTGTTGTTCGCAAATTATTTTTCTTCACTATTTCTCAGTATGTTTATTCCTAGTTATAGTTTAGCATTCATCCATCTATCTATTATATATTCTGATAAACCATATTACGCTATTTATGTATAGTCTATACTATATGAATTTGTGTTGTTGAGAACTATAAGTAAATTATCCGTTTCTATTCGGACAATAAATTAGTAACAATATCGTTTGAAGTTTATAATGCCAGTATTAAAGTTATTCTAAGTTACACATTTAAAGTGAATCATTATTCTTTCTAAAGTGTTTTTGCAAACGAATATAATATTATAATATGTAGGTTCTTAGGTATAGTATATACCTATATTATAATATAGTATGGTGGTATGGTAAATATCTTGTAAATATTATTTCAATATCCAAGAAAATGATAATTGATAAAGATTATTTATGTTTATTAAAAAATAAAAGCCACACGTTTAATTAATTTAAAATAAATTATTTAATAGGTGTAAATTATATTTCATATACCTACGATATATATGTAAAATATAATATTAATTTATTTAGTGTCAAATCACAAATTCAATCCGTACGGAGAATATATAATGTGTTTTTAAACATTAAGTACAAATTGATATTCAATTCACGTTATTCGTAATACATTTCCTGTTTATCCAAGTGTTATTGTGTAAAAATATACCTACCTATATGCTTTAAGAAGGCACCAATACACCATAGGTACTTTATATAATATTACCTATAGAGTATAGGTAAAGGTAATATAAAAATGTTATGGCAGCAGTCATCAACACATTTAAAACTCTAATGTATATTAAATAAGTCACAGAGAAAAATCAAACAGATTTCCATCGTTTACATTGATATCATAGGTGATTCACCGATCACCGAGCATACTCACCTCCTTTTTTTTTATCAATAATGCAGTTATTCAAAATTGGAATTTGAATAAATTCATTATTATGAAGGAAAAATGGGCGTGAACAAGCGGTTGGTAAATCTCTCTTTAAATATTATGTCTTTATATTCAGTATTTTCATATATTTTGATATCAGATCCGTTAATAAGAAAATTAAACTTTTTCTCTTCCTTTATAGACTGAGATTTAGGATGATTTACTTGCCTACAACAGCTATATAAATTCAAATATACAAAAATATTATTTTATCAGATTTACATCCCGTATAGAGATAAATGATAAAAACGTTCCACTATATTATATACATCCACGTGTATGTGTGCATAAAAATACTATTCTCTGATTGGTTGGTATAATCCACGGTAAGCTTTTGGTCTACCAGAGTGTTTATACGTTCTTACCACACGATTAACCATGATACCTAATTGGATCTAATTCAACAATTTCATGTACACGGCTGTTTATTGACAACGTAAGAATATATGAGGTAACTAATATATTAAAAATTCTAACCGATGGGAAACGTTTAGGAGACCGTTCATAGCGAACGAACCCGGCTAATAAATGCACGTACATGTGAACGTATGTAGTGGAAAGCACCCTTTGGGGTTTGGGGTTTGAATCCATGTGGGTCAAAACTATGTACCATTATTGACATTTTAGTAATGCATCTGAAGAATAAACATAGCACAACGCAGGCTCAACATTATATCTATACGGGCTACGAGGCTGCTATAATTGGTTTTTCATTGATGTGATTTGTTTTTATGAATTCGTAATTTGGAGTAACCAATGAAGCGAGCTAAAATTGTCACTTCATTATTTTTTCGGACAATTTATATTGTATAGAGTGCACTGAAGTAAATAATAATGTGCATTTTTCATTATTATGTGATTAAACCTTGAGCCATAAATGTCGTACTTATACCTACCATATAAATACATAATTATAATGGATTTTACATAAATATTACGCTTCGGTAAACTCTAAGTTTAACTAAGAATTATAGATTTTCGCATAATATGATTACTTATCGTTGAATTCACATTTCATAATTAAATGATTATATAACGCATCTTCCAAAACTCGGTCTCTTCTCTAATAATGTGTGACGCATTGACGCACGAGTCATAACATATTATAAGAAACCTAATAATTTATTGGAGTGTCCGGTTTGAAAATCGTGTGCAAGTGTGCAACTAACTTTATTATACAATATGCACTACGGATTCGGATAGTATTGGATTTATTTGGTTAGTATTGTGCAGTGGTTAATGTGGCTAAGGATAGATTTTTATTATTTCCAATAATAGTTAGGTGATGTTAGGTGCCTATAAATTATATTCGTCTGAAAAATGTGCGGTTATTAGTTATTTTCTATTATTATTTTATTATTTTAGTTTATTATTATTATTTTAATTATATTTTTTAACATTGATAATAATAGAAGGTACCTATACCTAGGTTATTATTGTAATAATTGGTTTAAATTTTATTTATGTTGACATATGGAGGTGGCACTAAATTGGGTCCTAAATATTTTGTTCGTAATATAAATCTATAAAATATCGACGGATACATATTATTTATTATTATTATTACATACAATTTACTATATTAAGGTATATTCAACTTATACTGTTTTAAAATAACATTCTAGTTTAAAATACATTTGACACTCGTATAGGTACACATTGATGTATAGGTTATACGTAAATAATATTCTAGGTACGGTAATTAAAATTATTTAAAAATAAGCTAAGAATACGAAGATATGATTGAATTTTTGTTCTATCGAGTACAACCACTATTCTGTGTACATAAATATTTTTTTAATAATGTACCTTAATATTTTTTGTTACATTATTAAAAAAAAACGACATTGCTGCGCGCTGGTATAACGATTATTGTGTCAATAGAAATATATTCATGATTCATACATCCTATATCATAGAGGTGGCCAGAATCGTTTAATAGAGGGACAAATATTCACATATTATAGCTATCATTATACGTCATGACGCCACCACGATGCCGGGTTGAAAATATATCGAATGGAGGTAGGTATACAGGTGAAATATATAGTAATATACTAATATATATATCATGTTCTATCATATAAATCGTATGTCCGTTCCCCGTGGTACACGTATAAGTCAATATTTTTATATAAGTATTCTTGAGTATCAGTTTCATTGCATTAACGAATTACTAATGCTAATGGCTATAATGCACATTGTTTAATGGCTAATGAGTAATGTGTAAACAAGAAATGTATACAAACTACAGATATTATAGTTCAGAGGTAAAATTTGATTTAATCGAGGATTTAATACAATAATACACTCATCCTTGTATGAAGAATTATTAAAAAAAATCGGGATGGAATATTTTCAGGTACCTATAATAATATAGATGTATTGCCCCGTACAGTTACAAGTGTTCTGTATTATACAATTTGATAAAGATGTGTTGTATGCACCTAGGTATATAATAAGTGGTAGATAGGTATTGCTTGTATTTATAACCATAAATATGGACTTGTTGGTATAGGACATATGTTGAACTTATAAAATATACCTAGACCAAGTAATGGCTTTTAAGTTAATTAAACATATTAATACAAACCAAACTGTTAACCACTTAAAAATTTTGTTTTCTAAAAAACAGGTTATAATTTAATTTGATGTGAGTTTCTGAGGAAGTTCACTTATGATTTAATCAAATCACTACAACATTCGTTTGATCAATAAAGATTTTCCCGAAACTGTTTGCTATACGTTATTCAATTTGTCAAATAAACACACACATTGCTAATTTAATATTATAGTAAATAATATCAAAATCGGTTTTAATTTAAATTTATAATATAGGTACCTATCTATTTTAAGAAATAATACATTATACTGAAATTAGTAGATATATAAAATTAGTAATACGAGTGAAAATTGAGTAAAAACTTATTCCTCTGACATATCGCATATTATTATAATACTATATTTTTTTTTATTATTTTTTTTTTTGAAATCATTCAATGTAATATAAGAATTTTATGAATTTTTTTTTTTGTCATTAAGAAAATTATAATGTAGAAACCTATAGGTACTGAAATTTGTATATAACACTATAATAGGGACTTATACCTATTACCTAGTACCTAATATATAAATCGGATATTTTTTAAATAATATTTGCTTACCTATACAATAATTATTGCTCTAATTTATCATTTTTGGAAAAAAATATTTATTAATTTGTTTAATTTTTAATTTTTTACGTTTTTATCATATTTATAAGTACTAAAATATTGCCTTTATTGCGTCTCTAAGAGGTAGGTTACCAAATGGCAAATAATATGAAGAATTTAAACGATGAACTTTAAAAATAAAACCTGTTGCAATCAAATGTAAATGTTTCTAACTTCCGAAATTTCAAGAATAATACCATAATAATTATTACAACACATTATTATAATATGATTATCAGCGTTAACAATGTAGCAGTATGTAGCCTATATGGCTATATTGCTATATATATAGTTATATATATAGCTATACCTATAGTATACACATATTATACAATGTAATATACGACGTAATCTGCATGGACCGCATTCGAGAATTCGGACAAAACCCCATAATGGGCATAGGTAATAGAAATGGAATTGTATTTAACGAACGAGACGCATTAAGTCCATATTTTTGACATAAAGTACCGAGACTTAAATAATTGTTTGTTCTTTTTTGAAATTAATGGCAGATGGTTAAAAAGAGTAAATCACCTGCACGGCGCGCGCGCTGCTGTCATCCACAACGCGCGTGCATACGACGACTCGACGACCGAATTAAACCAGTATTTTACATATTATTATATTATTCACACACATCATCTGCGTAATTATTTCGAAACTCTCCGCCAAAACTTCTATACGTTGCCTTTCTACCGCCAAAACTATTGACGAAAACAAAAAACCCACGATTTAGACACAGCTGCAGGATTTTCGGGAACAGCGGTGATTGGCCCGGCAAACCGAATTTATATTAATATTAATTATAGCAAAATAAACAATATTATTGCGATGGGCGGGCGAATGAGTTTTACTCGGAATTTTACGATGTTTGCGATGACCGTCGGGACGTTGACGCTGAACGAGAAGAGGTTTACGCACATTTATAGGTACCTACCTAACCTAACCAGCCGTGGGTAAACCTACGATATAAACTTATATAGGTATAACTGCAGTGTCCAAAAGTATAAACGAAGATTGAATCGTTTCCAGAAATAACATTATTAAACTTTGAAAATCTTAGGTAAATTCTAAAATGTATGTTGTTTACGCGTAGAGCCTATCAACCTATAAACTGAATGTGTCCACTTTTCGACTTAGCACGCGTGTAATATATTATTGGCGAGTATAATAAACATGAACACGAATGTTACACCGTGGCAGAGTTTGCGTAATTATAATTTTTCGATCAAATATTTTCCAACAATCGAATAAAATTTGTCATCGTAAACTTGACCGACTTTTATACATACCTAAACTATATAGTTACCAACTATGTATTATTATATAAAATACTCGATTTATAACATTATATAAAATACACGATTTATGTTGGTTGTGTCGACATTTCTCAAAAACGATTCTATAGGTACCTATATTACTATTGTAATAATAAATTACAAACAAACATATCGTAGATAGGTACGAACAGCCGCACAGGTAATATAATTTTAATAATATTACTTTATAATTATTATTAGATGGGTAAAAAAAAATTTATATTTATACTTAGGTTTATATTTTATACTCACTTTAATAGTATTGTCTTGCAGTGAAGGTAAGTAAGTGCGTTTTTTATACGGTACCGGCACGCTTAAACATCTAACGGCTTTTCGAAAAGTTCGTAATAATGTTTTTCGTGCGATGAACAAACTTGTCGTCTTCGAGAGGGTTTCTTTCGCCGCACGGTCAAACCTATGCGTCATATATGGGCACGATCGACGGATAAAAAAAAACGGTTAAACGTAGAAGAAATTAAATCTAATCGAAAAATTAAATAATAACTCGACACGAATAACTTTTTTTTATATAATATAATATTATAATGTCGTTGGGGGAGGGGGGGCACTCAATCGCGGAAACCGTTTGTGTGCGCGCGAAATCGTTTATTTTTTTTTTTGATTGTTTTTGCGTGTGGCGCGGGTACCTACTTCGCGACTCGGCCGTCAAAATTTCGATAAAATTCCGAAAGATAATAAACCGACGACGAAACGCAAAAACAACTATACAGACGACGACCACGACAAAAACAACAACAACAACGACGACGAAAAATAATAATAATAATAACGTAAAATAATATCGGTGTGATATTGTTATACTATTATATTATATTATTATACTATACTATTAAAATAATAATATCTATTTGTGTATTTTTAAAATATTATCACACAGGTATAATATTATTATTATTATTATCACTCGGGTATTTTATAACCACAGGTAAACACTCGCCAAGAGCGGTATAAAAAGCGCGCGCGGCGACCAGACGACGACGACGACGGTTGTACGACAACGACGGCAACGGTGACACGGCCAAGAGCAAGTCGGCACACGGCGCGCGCAGTGACGGCGACGTGACGGCAATATGTTCGGTCAGACGATTGAGAGGGAAAAAAGTGAAATAGAAAAAGAAAAAATATTTCACCGCCGACGCCGCCGCGGATGACTGTGAAAACCACCCCCCCAAAATCCAATCGCGTCTGTCTCGGTGACTCTGCCGGCCTACCTTGGAACGCGTATAATAATAATATAATATTATTATTATATTACAATATACATATATTACGCACGCGCACGATCATACAGAGATACGTAATTTATTATTATTATTATAATAATTGTGTGTGTTGTCCGTGCGCGAACGTTCAACGAGTGTATAATATATGTAAACAAATTATTATTATATTATTATAATGTAGTGACGACGACAACGACGACGAAGATTAAACCGAAATTGTATTTCATTATTATTGTAATATAATACTTAGCAATATAATATTATACAGCGTGATTCATAAAGCACCAGGGCCGTGTCAGGGGGGGGGGGGGGCATAATACAATTTTGCATGATCAACATGTTGATTTTAGGAATCTGATATTTTAAAATAGATGATATATATACCTAGTTATCATTTTTTAGTTTTTTTTTCATAAATTTATCATAGAATCTACCTATATTATGAAAAATAGGTAGTTAGCGGTAATAATTAGTACTATTATACAATATTAATATTTAATACAGTTGCAATTTCCTATTTGAATTCAAATTTAATTCTTTCAAAAAATCTCAATATTGAAGTTTTCTGTTCGTTTTTATTTAAATGCCAATATTGGAAAAAATCGACTGTCCCTGTGCCCTGAGAGTTTTCGATTCGTGTTAAACAGGAAAAAGTTGATTCACTATAACCACTGAGCTGCATCTGAACACTTCATAGGTGATAAACACTTTGTAAATGCTTTACGTTGTTAATAAAGTTTTGTCTAATAGATTATCGGCCTACGTCTACGGGGCACGGACACCTATAACGACCAATCGTCTTATCGGTACCTACGCGATTACGCGTTTCAATGGTACGCAGCTAATCGTCAAAATCTTAAACTATTTTTAATCGCAGTGAAAAATAAATGCCATTGAAGAATGTTGATGTACAAGAACCCACGTACATTAAGCCAGGGGGAGGCAATATCTACTCATGGGGCTCACAACTATTTTTTTCTTCTTCAATAATGCAGTTTTGCATATCTGATTTTGGAATTTAAATATAATTTTCATATATTATAATTGTAAATTCTTAAAATTTTTTGGTATTACTCAAACAGTGTCATATGGAGGTACAAACTTATATTTTTAAAATCAAAACTGGAACGAGTAGCTTTTGAGTTAATTAACTATAGACACTTATAGTGTACAAATGCCAATATACCTATAATAGGTCCATGATAATAGGTCTTCATATGGAGGCTATCATAATTTCAATATTTTAGTGAATAATATTAATCTATTAAAATCAATTAATCTATCAAAATATGGTATAATTCTTCAGGTATATTTAAAATTTTTAATGAATTCATCATTAAATGAAAAACGGGAGTGAGAATGCCTGGTGAATCCATCTGTAGTAGTAACTATATTAAATTAGTGTTATTCATACCTATTTTGATCAATAAACAGGTGGTTGAGGGGTGTTTCTATATTTACATTGTGTAAACGATATTTTTTTAAACTGAGTCAACGGATTTTTGATATTTTCACGGCGCAAATGATGCATATTGCATACCTACAACTGTATTCAGGTATAGAACGGTAAAATTTAAGACATTCGGTAAAATTTACCAATGTCGTTAAGTCGTGTTCATCACTGATAAATTTAACTTATATTATATAATATAGAACTATATAAATTAAATCTATCTATTCATCGCTGAAAGCCTGAAACCATCGTATTTCAATATTATAATATGGAATTATAATAAATTATAGGTGGGTGGTGATCGTATTATAATGTTGTATATTATTCTTACTTTTAGTTGCAAGCAATAGAAAATGTTTTAGATTCTGAGCAGTACGATGAATGCATTGATTTTATACAATGATGTGTGTTTGTTTTTATTTTTATATTTTTAAAATGTTTTGTTGTATCTGTCATCACCGTTTGGAGCAGTAAAACTGCTTATTTATTTTTGAAGTATAAGAAAAAATATAATTGTCGTAGAATTTATTTTCGACTTTTACAAATATTATGACTAAATACGGCTATAGTATAGGTACATACTATTACTATCGTTGAATCCGTAGTAGCTTTATAACGCGTAAGACATTACCTATATTATAAAATAACTAGTTTGGTAACATTTTTCTTTGTTTTATTGAAATATCTTAATAACTATCTTGTTTGCTATTAGAAACTAGTAACTACGATAGTACGATATAGATAGTATATCGCCCATTTGTATATTATATACAATAATATTGTATATTAATCAGATTATATGTCTGAAACCTCTGAGTCAATATATTATTATGTCCATGGGTGATGGGTGGGAGAGACTGTTGAATATTTCTCTCTATGTTCTTAATTTTGATTTTATTTCAGCATAATATATAATACGCCGCAGCCAGTTCATGCGCGATTACCCACGCAAACAGCAAGAGTAATTCGAGTAGCTTTAAACAACTTAATCTAAAGTTTTCTTTAAGGCTTAACCTATAATTACAAAAAAAATTAAATGTATTCGAGAGCCTGTAGACAACAATTATAATTTCTTAAAAAGAATTTATACGATCTGTTATATATAGTTCATTATTTCCCAATCTGTGAGGGCGATAATAATTTTCGGAGGGGGCGAGGCGTGAGATTTAATTTAATTTAATACAATTACAAGGTAAAATCGATGAGGTTGGCCAATACACAATTCCGGACCCATATTAAAATATTTTTAATACGGTAGGGGAGAGGGAGTTGAGTTTTTACAAATCTAAAAAGGATTTGTAAAGTGAAAAAGATTGAGAACCTCTGCTATAGTCCATACGTAAATTATGTTATATATTATAATGTGCTGTATGCATAATACATTTTTGTTTTTTGGCTCAACTGATGAATGATGATTATAAAAGTGCTAGACCAAGGTCATTACTGTCCTGGGACTATATCTATATGTATTAAGCCTCTATTGGTATGCTGAAAACAATTTTCCCGAACAGGTTCTCTCAATTCACAAACAATATACGAGTTTCTAGAATTAATAAAATAAAAAAGAATTAAAATCCTGAAATTAAAAATTATAATTTATTACTATAGGGCTCGGATTTTAATGTATTTACATATTTTTACTGGTTGATCACATTGTATCATAGGCTCATAATTTACAAAATATGTACCTATGGTGAAGTGTGATTAAATATAAGAATTCTTTTGGATCATATTTCTGTATATTTGAATGGGTACTTACTTATTAGATCATATTTTACAATCTTAAGTTTATACTCGATTTATTTTAGTCTTTTTTATAGCATAATATGTTACAAATTAATTGAAAACCTGTGTAGGTACAACTTCGTGAAATAAACGTAACAATTATATTAATAAAGACTACCAATTTTAGTAGAAGCAAACAAGAAAAATCAATGTAGTTATACACAGTTCGAAATCTGTAGTCGATTCAACAAGTGTTAGTGACTTAGTGTCAATTGTATGCAGTGTTGCGTATCGATTAAGATCTGAGAGAAGCTATTGGCGTTAATTTCACATTAAGGGGTCTGCATGTGACCTGTTTTTTTGCTTAAAAACATGCCTTACGGGAAAAATTCTCACGCCTCGTAGAGTGATCTGATTTCGATTATTATTATTTTTTTTTTTTTGAAAGAGAAACACTAGTTACGGGGTGCATTGGACTTGGATTTTCAAAATTATATTTCTAAACCATATAATACGATTTTGAATATCACAAATTTTCACAAGATTTTGTTATTTTTATTATATTTGTTTTAAGCAATGAAATTAAAAATTTAAGTCCAATGCGCCCTGTAGAAAATTATCCCCTTTCCAAAAAAAAAAAATTAATCAAATCAGACCTTTCTACGATGCGTGAGAGTTTTTCCCGTAAAGCGTGTTTTGAGCAAAAAATCGCGAATTTTATTTTTGGTCGGCAGTGCCGTTGAAATATGCCCACATTCAGTGCGTGCGTACATAGCCTGGTACCCGCATACATTCACACTCACACTAATCATCATTGACGACTAACACAAATGACATGGGCGGTGGCAACAAAATTGCATATTGCCTAAATATTGCCCCTTATTAAAGATACACGAGCATAACTATCAATTTTAACAAACAATTATTATTCATTGATATAGTAAAACTCATAATGATTGTATTATATTATAGTGGTTAATACACCACCAGTACATATTAAAATAAGCTCAGCGTACTGATTATTACTTATAACTTATAAGTTATAACCTTAACAAACAAAACAATGATTTACGTTTATGGAAAATGCATAATTTTAATTTTTAAGTCGTTACAAAATGACCATTTAAATACTTCATTTTTGAAGCAAAAATATAACCTTTTATTTTTATTGTTTTTTAAGTTGTTTACTTTTTTTTAAATAACAATATCAATTTTGATTTCCTTATTCCAAAATAGAATATTTTTTTGTTAATTTGGCTTAATCAATTAATATTTAACACATTATTGTTTTACCATATTATTTTATTTTTGAAGTTTACTTTAATTTATTAACTATTTTTTGGAATTTATAATTAATAAAATATATGAATCAATAAATATTGATGGAACTGGTTTTATGTTACCTAATTTAAAACCAAAATAATACTTTTTTTTTTTAAAAAATGTGGGGTTTTTGTGAGCATAATACATTTTGCCCATTTTGAGTGCATAAAAGTATATTTTTTTTAGAACATAAAAATTATAACAATGATGATTTGTGATTTTGTGATTTCTGAGTGATATAGTTCTAGTCTGTATTAGTTTATTACCATTTACCATTACGTTTTGTTATATATTATTATTATAATAATTTAGTTTGTAGTATTTTTCATCTATATAATATTACAAGGGTATCTTTTAAAACTTTTCCTTTTCTGGGAGGGAAGTGGTTCAGAAATGAAACTGATCGGCGGTGCCGGGGTTACAGACTGGTTTGGTAGAAATGACAAACATTTTTACCGAGAGGGTTTGAAGAAACTTATTATGCCATGTTATCAAAAATGTAAACAAAAGAATATGGAAGCATACAGTATATTTATACAAAACTATATGGAAATATAATTCATATCCAGCTGTTAAATCAATGCATTTGTTTTAAGTCCATACAATATTTTTAAAATTGCACTGACATTTTTGTTTGTTTCTTAAAAAACTTGTTCTTTGCATTCCCTCGTAGGTACCTACTAATAATTTTAGTCTAATATTAAATTAGGTAATTATTGTTGTTTTTGTTCATAATTATAATTATTATTAATACGTTTATGGATATACCATAGTATATGTTTTATATATACGTCGTAAATATTAATTAATAAAAATTTTTGTTATTTGAATATTAGCTATTTATTTTATATTTAGTATTTAATATTATAGATTTTAGAATTAAAATATAACAGATTTTTATTTATCTTCATTTTTCAGTATAAAAATTAGTAGGTACAAATTAATAACTACAAAGTAATAGTTACAAAATAAATTTTCTAACTGTTTTGTACAGTCAAATAAGTAAAATTAAAAAGTATTTGAAAATTTAAATTAAAAAAGGTGGGAAAGTGGGTGTCGATCTGCTGTACAGTAGGTTACAAATGGGTCACTGTAATTATTGAATTCAATGATATAATATCATTGTATATGAAAAAAGATTCTGAGCGGAAACGGTTTGTCAGTCTGGATATTTTATATTGTATTATTACTATTTTACTTATTATTAATACGGTAGCTGGTACACTTATATAATTGTATTACATTTTCACGCTTTTTTACCCAACAAATAACATTTTATTGAGATTTATAGAAAAAACTAAAAAAAATTGAAAATTGAAAATGTCCGTAAATAGCTCAAAACAAGTAAAAATATTTTGAAAATTTTATCAAGTATAGGAATTGATAAAATAAATGTGTAGTGTCAATTTCAAGTATCTACGGTTATTCGTTTTTGAATTACAATAAAATAAGAAAATTTCTACATGAGAAACTGAGTGAATATCCAAAATTGTATAATTTGAACTTACAACTGTCATAAAAATTTAATTTGGCATTCCGGTAGATATTTACATAAAATAATTTGCAAATTTTCGTGATTTTTATGTATTTTGTCAAAATTCAAACTTAAGGTAAATGCTTAAAAAAAATTGTAACTGTATTTTTCAAATACCATTGTATAAATATATGTTAGGAGTCTTAAACTTATTACATTTTCAAGCTTTTTGAAAAATTAATTTACCAAACGGACCAATCGAATTAAATTTGATTTACATTTATAGCAAAAAAAAAAAACTAAAAAAATTGGAAAATGAGAATTTCCGCAAAGAAATCAAATTTGATCGTGTATAATAAATGCTAATATTGACATTAAGTTAACATTTCATGATTTACGGTCATTTGTTTTAGAGTTACACCAAATACATACTTTTTGTTGTTATTTAATTATATTCAATATTGTGTTGTATTAATATAATACATAAAATATGTACATTGTACTTCAGTACATTAATTTGGAGAAATATATAGGGAAAAAAGTAAATAAGTATCTAACCTACCTACTTATATAAAATTAAAAATAGATACCTTCTAATAAGCTTCTTAAAGATTTTTTAAAGTATTGGCATGGGATGTAAATTAATTAGTCTGATAGGTATATTAGTTTGATGTTAAGAATTTTAACACTCCCTGAAAATTAGATTTTGATGCTCCTATGGTTATATAGGTGTGTATTATAAATATGTATAAGGATATTATAATAAATATATTATATTTAATTGTTGTAGTCGGATAGTCCGATCCAATGTTAATAAATTGGTATAATATTCGTGCGTACTTGTGTATAGCCATATAATAGGTAGGTACATAATATAAATATATAATATCGTCGCCATTATATTATTATAATATAATAATTAATATTATGTATAGGCACTGAATAAAAAAGACACGACTCGTGCATAAAATAATATAAATTAGGTATATACGTTCACCGCACGCAGCACAAACGATTATAATTTATATTAATATAATATATTGTGCGTATACAGGATGTTTCACCAAGCTTACTTCCATTTTTACTTTTAGCATTTATTTAAATTCTGATTTTTAAAAAAATTACTGTAGCAGAAGCAATTCGGTAAATACAATGTATAGTTTTAACTTTTAATCATTATTATAAATTCATTTAAATGCATTTAGTAATTGGTTATGCTATAACCTATTAGGTGGTCAATTAAATGTTAGCATTGAAAATGATTTTCAAGAATTTCTTAAGCTCACTGTTCAGTAAATAGTACAGCATATAATAAAGTTTTTGGTCAGAATATAATATATGGGTAAACATATTACTTTTATTAAACTTATAACTTATAGGTAAGTTATAAGTACTATTAGATAGGTACCTATTCCATTTGTATATAACTACCTAGTACTTTCAGTAGGTATCTAATTCAATGTTTATTTATATTTTTTATGGTTTTTGGAGTATAGTGCCCGTAGTGATAGTTTTATTATTTGTTTATTAGCAACGTTATTCATTTTGATTAACCCGAAATTTGAAGTAGAAATAAATAAAACGTATACCTAGGTATACGTTTTATTTATAGGTAGATATCTGATAGAAAGATATTATTATAATCATTATGATTTTAACCAATATTTTAACGTATTATAAGTCGTGAGGCGTATCTACTAGGTATATTATACATTGAAATATTATTAAGTAATTGATAAATATAACCATATTAGGTAGGTGTTTAAATTATACGAGTTTAATGAAAAATGTATAGATGGTGAGAATATCGATTGTTAAGAATTGTTAAGCCTCAAAATTATAAGGACATTTAATTATGATAACCATGATGTCATCATCTGGCTAAAAAAAATAGTAATACTCTTATGCTTCCCGATAAATCTACGACCGATTTAGGAGACAAATTATATTAATTAGGGACGACATTATTCAAATTGGCAACACAATGTGTTCGTGTTCGTGGAAGCTCCACACAAGCACTGTTACTTTTGAATACTAATACCAAACCTCGATAGTATTAATATGATTTACAAACATGACAAAATGTGTTATACACCTCCCCAAACACGAGAAATCCAGGGTTATTCCGTGCCCTTGCTGGATAAATGTTTCTTCTTTCAGCACGCCTTCTACCAACTTTTGATCAAGTATACATTTTTTTTAAACAGTTTTATGTATTTTTTATTGCACACCATAGTTATACAAAAAGAAGTACATTTATTATTGTAAATTTATTGGCTGAAATAAATTGAGGGGATGTAAGTACAAAATGTTGTGGAAAATAATTTACATAATACAGGCAAGGTGATTATTATTGCAATTCGAAAGTGGCAGTGCTGGCAAAACGGAGCTGTTTCTGAAGACATTATCTTGTGACGAAAGCAGTAAACATCAAAAGGTTTCTGTTTTGTTTTTGTTTTCGGCAACTTTTGTTTGCTTAGTTGTTTGCTCGGCGTAAACTAATAAAAACGCAATAATTTAAATTTGAAAAAATTAAAAAAAAATTAAATATCTTTTTACTGTCAGCAATTAAAACTATAATCATTATCGTCACACACGTGTTTGCGTGTCTGGTACCTACTCTGGTCACTATGGCAATAGCCAATAGCCAAACTTGAAAATTTAAATTCATTTAAAACTAATTTTCAGAGTTCTTTTTTTTTTATGTAGAACAGATTGTGTTTTTGACAAATCAACAATAATATATTATATTATATTATGCACGTCACTATACGCTAATCAATTTTTTGGTCGTTTATATTTATTACCATTTTTGCGTAAGACTGAGACAAATTTGTTTCAATGAAGAAAATGTAAAGATTGTAGAAATTTATGGTAATCAACTTAAAAAGTTATTTTTTAAAACTTTTTAATCACCTTGTACCTAGCCAATTAATTGTATAACCAACATAATAACTTAGAACTATAAAATTAGAATTATAACTATAGAAATATCCGTTGTAATTTGTAACAACCAAGCTTTTTCCAGTTAATATGAAAATGAATAGGTACGTTAAGTTGAAATCATGTTGATGTAGGTAGTTAAAACTAACTAAATCACTGTATATATTATACAAATACAAATGGACAAATAGTTTCAAATATAAATTATCATATAAATACGCGTTTCTTTAGTTGTTTAGTTAACATAAACGTGTAATTTCCAAAACCACAGCTGCTAGTGCGGCAATAAAAAGGAATAAATACAAATTATTTAAAATACCTATTTTATAAGTTTAGTAAAAATTATTTTTTTCCATGTATACCTACTTATCTAAAATTAATTGTAGTTAAAAATAATTAATTCAACGTTGGTTATTCACTACCTACAATGCCACAATGGTTTTAAATACAAATAAACAAATAAATATTCTTTGGTTTTAGTTGACAGTTGACACAATTAACGTGTAATTGCCTACACCACTACATATAGATATTTTGTGCAAGGAATAATAAATAATAATAACAAGGTATATTATTTAACGAAAAAATATAATAAGTGTGAAAGAAACCAGGTTTATACCTACTTAGTTTTGAGTTAAGTTAGGTTTTACCTAGTATTTTTCTCCGTTATAGTTTTAATCTTTTCTAGTTAAATTTATTGTTTGATAGGTATAATTATGAACTATTACAGCTTGATGTTCTCGACGTTGACTTAACCAACTAGATTCAATTTTTTTCATTAACTTGCCAAAATGTATACTATTAGTTATTACAATGTTCATGTATACAGTATACACACATTATAATACATACATTTTGGTGGTTTCCGAGCGTATTCCTAACCAGTAACCACGCGTGAGTGATATTAATATTATTAAATACTTGACCAAGTCGTTAAAATAATGTCACGACCGAATAAAATAACCATACACCACTATAATAATATATTATATTAGTATGGTGTCTTTCACAGTTTCACATTATTCAACCGGTGCGTAGTAGGCCTCAGTAATTGCGCAATAATTATGTTTTATCGTCAAGCAGCGGCCTGTGGTACATATTATATGTGCGTACAGCTGTAGTTGGGATTTTTCACAGGTAGCACATTATAAATTGGATCATAAACTCAGAGAAGAAAGAATAACATTTTTAACGTCATCGCTGGTCCACTATATATAAGGCAGCTACAGCGTCTGGACACATCCAAATAATCCCCATGCTGCTGCAGGTTAAGCACATTTAAAACTGTTTGAATTATAAGCCTGTATTTGGAACAATGGGAAAAAATTGATTATTCGTATATAAGTGCATGCGATATATTATTATTATAATCATATCACATATTATTGTGATAGGTCAAACTTCAATTTTCACGATTTCTAGTTCGAACTTTATCTTTCCTCGAATTGTTCGAAACTGAATTATTTTTTTGCACGATTTTTTTCGAACTTTTCAGACATTATGAACTTTCAAACTTAAATCAGACAACGACACGATTACAAAATCGTGAAACTGAAAAAGGCCATATGGGAAATAAAAATAATATTCTAGTGCAGGGCAATCTATATTTTATAAACTATAAATTAAATTTATATAATAGTTAGGTATATAGTATCGATATATATCGATTTGATTTTTCGCGAACTGTTCAAAATGTTTGAGATTGAAGAATTTGGTTTTGAGTATAAATTTCTAACAAAATTCAAACTGTTCGAATTTATCAAAGTTCGGGGTGTTTAAGAGTTCGAGGAGTTAGAGAACCCATCCCTAGGGATATGTGTGTGTTACGTTAAATTAAAAATAACGATTTGGTGTTAGGGCTTCAAAAGTTTTTTATAACGTTACAACACGGAAAAACATAAATCCAAAATCCAAAAAATTCAGTACCATTAATAAAAATGTATAAATAAACATAATTTAAGATTAATAATAAACAATAATACACGTATAATAATATTAATATGTATTTAAAAAAAATAATTACAAATAAAGTTATTAAAATTAACGTTTGTGCATTTTTTTAAACCTTATATATATATGTACTCGTATAATGTATATTATAATTAACAATATTAAAAGTTGTGTAACCTAGGGAACAAAAGCTTATTTTTTCTGAACTTTTTTGACGATAAACATTAAATGCATATATTTGAATTAGTTTATTTTTATAGGTAATTCAACCAATTCTCGTGTTTATGTTAAATTGCATTGGTGTGTCGACTTGTGAATTACTTACTTCTTAATATTATAATAATTGTGATGTTTCAAATGTATTCGATAAATTAACTGCTATTTTGAACACATACCTAAAGGAGTCAACTACTTTAACAGCACTAATATAATTAGAAAAATATGTCTTAAATTAGAATCTAATAAAAATTATATTTTATCTCATTCATACATTTTTGTTTTTAATGAACTGACTTATTGGAGTGTCAAACAAAAAAAAATGTATTAATATTCAAATCTAGTTAAAGTATTAAATATTACTTGATTTATTATTTTATAGCTTGTTTGAAGTTTTAATTACCTAAGCTAACATTTATATACCTACTATAGTTTTGTTACTTACCAAAAACCTATAGAATGGTTGAAAACAGACAGTACTCCAACGTGTTCTATGAATTTCAAAATTTTTACACCTGCAAAGTGTGGTTAATTATGCCAGAAACGATAATGTAGAGTTTGTGTTTAAAAAGGTGGGTAAGTGGATGTCACTCTGCTGTACAGTGGGTTTCAAATGGGTCACTGTATGATGGATGGTATTAAAATTAAAATTTGAATTCAATGATATGATGTCATTGTATAAGATAAACGATTCTGAGCGAAGACAAAATCGCCAGTCAGCCTACTAAGTATATTTGATGATATTTTTGTGAATAAAGTAATTTATATATAACCTATTTATGTGGAACCTTGTTTTAAATTTTCAATCCTTAGCTATAAAAGTTGAATATTTTATAAACTTTTAATCAGGTATAAAATAATTATTAAATTTTAAATTTGATAAATGTTGTCAAAATTCCAACCTTAAATACCTTAAAATAAACCTAATAAAAAAGTTAGGCCTATGTATTTTTAATATTTTTCAACTGACATTTAAGCCATATATCAGGACTCAGGAGCCTTGTATTATATTTTCACGCTTTTTTACCCGACAAATAAAATTTTATTGACAATTTAAAAAAAAAAACCTAAAAAATATTAGAAACTGAGTATATCTGTAAACAGCTCAAAACAAGTCAAAATATTTTGAAAATGTTTTCATGTAAAGAAAAGGCTGATATAAACATTCAGTGAAAATATCATATAGGTATATCTACTGTAATTTTTTTTAAAGTTACAACAAAACTCCCATTTTTTCTTAATTTTTATTTTGTTTTTCCGGGCGCTTTGGAAAATTATTAGGAACCCAAAAGTACCTACTAGATTAACTTTCTCGTTGAAAAAGATACTGAAGTTGAAAGTCGAAGCATTAGTTCGACTATTAATCTTGTACACACAAAAATAAAAAATTTATAAAAAAACACTCATCATTGTAAAACCAATACATTCATCGCTCCTCTCAGAATCTAAAATCTAATGATTCAGTATTTTGGATATTTTTTATTCACTGTAAGAAAAACTGTTGAGTAACTTTGTATTACATTTTCAATATAATTGACTCAAAAAAAATATTTTAACAATATAAACTTATTTTTTTTTTAAACTAAAAGAGGAAAGTGCCAATACTTTTACTTTTCATTCCCTCGTCACCACTAGTTAAAACTAGATGACAATTTCTCCATGAATAACTACACGAAAAAGATTGAAGAATTATTTTTGCTATAATATAACTAAGAAGTATATTCTGATCTCAGACGTTTTAAATAAATCGGCTCTCAAACAACATTAGTTTTAAACAAAATTAGTGGTTTGAGTTTTATACAATTAAAACAGTGTTTAAAATAGTATATTTAAAACAACTTAATTTAAATTTAATATGTATTTTACTTATACGAAAAAATATACCTAATATACCTAATACAAAATATAGGTATTTATATATTAACTATACTGTTGTAAAATTAATAGATGTAATTATTATTTAAATAGTCTTATTGAGTGGAGTTTACCTTGTATTTTAGCATTGGAAATAGTCGAATAAAACCCAAAAGAAAATCTCAACATAGGTAACGTTGAATAGTTTGCTCTGTTTAACTGTCATGGTGTATAAGTATATAAATCAAGGTTTAATGGTATTATTTTCCAATGACATTTGTTCAAAATTATATTACTTTTACCTTTAATATTATACACTATATAGGTATTATATATTAGGTATATATTATATATGTATACTTATATCTGATTTTATTAATAATGCTATCATTTATAGCTTTTCATCACACTATAATACTATACAAATATACAATATACGTTGAGTTATATTTACGATGTATAATAGTAATAGTTTTGAAATTATTGAACGAACATGTCCGCACGAATATTCCTGCTATCATACTTTATCGACAGACGACAATGATGGACTAATGGAAAAGTTACAGTTATTTTTTGAAGTGAATAATTTATATCAGCGATATCGAAGATCGAACCGTCCTATCACAAAATAATCCCGATAAGTGGTCCTTAATTTTTTTATTACAAATTTAAGAAAGGATTTTGACTTTTGAGATTTACGATGGAAATTGTTGTTTACAAATTGTTGTTATTTGTTACAGTTTACAAAATATAATACTATAATTGTAATATTATGATAAATTAGTATTAATTGTTGCTATTGGTTACTCGGGCAGATCAGGTAAACGTATGCATTAAATCGTTGCGTTTATGGTTTCGAATAAAGAAATTATATCTAAAAATAAGTATGAAAGTTGAATTGTTTGTAGCTTATAAATGTACTCAAAAACTACTTAACTGATTTTGTGAACATTTTAAATTGTTCTTGGAGATATCAGGACGATTTAGAGAGTAGTTTGAACCATAAGTTAGATTTATATCAAGTGCTATATCCAATCCACCGCAGGCGAATTGTCAATCTCGGTCAAATTAGTTCAGTAAGTAAAGTACACCGATGCAAATTTACCCGTGAACTAAGTTACTATCCCAAACAAAGATAGGTACACCTATATATATATATATAGCAATATATTTGATATTTTTTCAATTTTTCCCCGGAGAAGGCTGGTCAAAGTGCTAAAAATAGACGTTGGTTCATCCGAAGTTGATAGACTCAAAAATTACTGGACTGCAGTTTTCAATAAAAGCTATGTAAATAGATTCCTTAAGACTTGGAGGATGTTTATAAATCTTATTTTTTCTACTCCTTTATGTAGGTAAAGTGTAGCTCACACTTCTTGATTTACATTTTTTACAAAGCGGTACAGCTGCTAGTATTAATATGTACTTTGATGTACTGCAGCAGACGTATGGTAGCAACGTTGTTACCATGTACCACAAATGCAGTAATTATTACCGTACACCTTTTTACACCTGGCAGTAACTGCAAACTACTGGAGCCCAACCCCTTGCCAGAGCCAAAGAATATATAATATATATTAGGTTAGGTATATTATACCTAACCTAACCTAACCAGACTCGGGGTACGGGGAGCACTATGCGCCTTTCTACTTTCAAAATAATTAAAACAATTATTGTAAAATTTTTTATATAAATTGTTTATATAAGTTAAATATTAATTTAACTATTCACTTAGGTCGTATGTACAGACACACCCACGTGTATTAATACAGTAATATATTGATTCAATAGTAGACCGATAATAATTTAGATAAATAATTCATAGACAACCAAGAAACATATTATATTATAACAAAATATAAATAATATTTAGTGTGGACTATATAGTAGTTCCGCGTTAAACGGTTTGCTGTCGCCGATAAATATTATTCATATTGGGACTACAGAATATTCAAATAATACGTAGTATAATTAATGACTACCATATTATAAAAATATAAGCGTACAGCGAACTTTGACTTAACTGTTGAAATTGTTCATAAATTATTTAATGTCGAAAAAATCTTCAAATTACACATAGATAATTTCAAAAAAATCCGATAATAAGCAGTAAATATTTATATATTTCATATTATACCTAATGAAAAATAAAGATTAATATATATATTTTAAATTTGAAGATGAATTATAATTGTAAATAATAATAATACTATTTTTGCAACAATATTATACAATACATTTTGTGTTATACTTAACAAGTTTATAATATAGTTGAGAAGTGTTATAGTAAAGTACATGTACTTAGTTTTTACTTTTGTGTATAAATTTGTTTTATTATTTTTCATCCAACCCATAATTGACATTAAAAAAGAAAACTTCCAATATATAGGTAATAATATGTTATTGAATTTATTTCAAAATTGTTCACATCAACATTTTGCTTAATACTCTTGATCGAATTTGGCGGGTTTGTGGACTTAAGCATTTACCCATGTCATACAATATTAATATTTTTATAAAATATCATATTTTTCTTTCAGGGAGATAACATTAAAAATAACAATTCATGATTCATACATTCTATATCATCTAAGTACAACTGTCTGAGTCACTTATAAATGTAATATTTTATATTTCAAGTCAATAAACCGTATGTAGTCTGTAATTATATAAAAACATCATGACGTTTGATTATTTCATTAGACATCCACCACGTTAGCGTGTCATATACTTAAAACCTAATCTGTATCTAGAAAGAAAATTAAAAATGATTTCCTTATAGATTTCTTATACTCATTATAGCCTATGGGCATCGTTTCTGATTAAAGAGCAGGCGCTTCACCGCTGCAATAAATATTATATTATATTATTAACGCCCGAGGAAAGGCGATTATTAAATTGTACAGTATAGGTACTTTGAGATAGCTGAAACCACTGTGATTTAGTTTTTGGAAACTGTTTCCGAAAAAAATAAGAACAAAATATGGAATAAACACAATTGGAACTGAAGTTTGAGATGTCAAATAAATATGTATCAAGATTCAAGACAGTGTCTGAAGTTAACTTACAGCTTTACGAGTAAATCTGGATTATTACTTTTTAATTAAACGCCAATAATTCTGTATAAAATATATATTTTCTATTTAATATGATTTCTTAATGTATTTTATCATAAATAGTTCTTTCAATATGATAAACTTATTAATGAATTCATTAATTCTTAAAAAAAAAAACAAACAAGATTTGTTTTCTTGGACGTTTAATTAACATAAAGTATTTTTTTAAATGGTTTAAGTTGACTTGTGTCACGTCAGAATGGTTTAGCTTAATTTACTTAATCTACTTAATTAATTACTAAGATTAACTTCTAAAATAATCCAGAGAATTAAATTAAACGAAAATGGTCTTTTAAAAATAGGGTCGATTTGTTAGTTATTGATTATAATTTCTATGGAAATTGACGCATGAGAAAAGTTTTAAAATTGGGAAAAAAGTGACGAATTAAGATTCAGTACCTATCTGTTGACTATCTATAGGTATATTAGTATTGAAGTGGAAAAACATTTTTTTTTTTTAATCTTAATGTTTCAATTTTAAAACCATATTGTACCTATCCTATACTATTACAAAATAGAACTAATATTTATTGATTAAGTATATAATGATAACTAATAAAATGACTAATGCAAAGAATGTGCTAAGCCTAAGATTAGTGCGGGGTACAGTGACGTATACATACATTTTGTGAAAAAAATTTAAATTTATGTATCTGCACATTAAAAGAATAAATAACAAAATATAGTTAATATATAATTAGGTACAATAGCGTGTCTATAAATATTTAAATTTATATTATAATTTAAGAACACACTTAGTATTATTAGGTATACCTATACTATATTTATAACTTATTAGAATATTAGATTACTACACGGCAAATAAAAATTCTAATTTCGAAAATTCAAAAATAATTTTTGTAATAATTTTTATATTTCAATTTGAACCAAGTGTGCTATCTCAAAATATCAAATTGTTCAGGATAGCTATTTTAAACTATTTTCCAATTGAAACTGTAATATACATGTATTATCTTTTGTTCTTAATTAATGATTTTTAATGATTCACATCTAAAAGTTCACAAAACTGTTCTGCGTTAACAATGACCTCTTGTTTTTTGTTAAATCTAAATGTAACGTGAACATTTTTTTTTAAATATCCAGTAAAAACAAAAAATTTCTTCGGATATAGAATCTTTTGGTTGTTAATATAATTTTTTTTACCTAATTAGAAATTTTTCGTTCTGAATTAAATGTATATTTTTACTAAGACATTAATAAATAATGTGACATTGGCTTTTCATTTAAATAAATCCCTATTTACAAGATGGTTCCCAAAGTGGGTTGCGTGGGTTAAGGGCTAAGGGTTCAATTACCACTTTCCGCGAAGTTTTCTCAGATTATATTGTAATTTGTAATCTTATAAATAATTAAACTTTATAGTTATATAATATGGTTTTAATTTTCATAACGGTTCCCCCATCCCTCCCTAAAATTTGTTCTGAGTACGTTCATGCCTTCTTAATTTATAATTTACAATTTTTTTATGTAAATCTTTGTTTTGTTGATAAATGTAATGTACAATAATTAAGAGGACAATACACTCGAATGTGTTGTCTTCGTCTTAACTGCTGTACAACATAGCAAAAACTGTTTTTCGCGGGAAAGAACCGAGAAGGCTACAGTCATAACTAAAAAACGAGATTTGCACCACATAAAAATGGAGAACTTTGGCTGTACAACTTTATTTTTATTTTTTTGATATCACTTTTATGACAAAAGTTCTTACCGTTTCAAAAACCATTATTGTTTGTGTTTTTCAAACTTTAAAAACTTTTTTCATATAAATGATATCAAAAAAATAAAAACAAAGTTGCACAGCTAAAGCTCTCCTTTTTATGTGGTAAAAATCTCGTTTCTTAGTTATGACTGTAATCTTCTCGGTTCTTTCCCGCGCAAAACAGTTTTTGCTATGTTGTACATTTGTAAGACGAAGACAACGCATGCGGGTGTAGCGTCCTCTTAATAATATTATTATCATTATATTATTATTGTATGGTTGATACAATGAATACGAGACAATACTTTTTGGTTATCACTGATATCACTTTATCATGCAGATAGAACCTTTTGGTTTTAACACTATTAATAAGAACCAAAAGTACTATTTAGATTGCTATCGTATAACGAATGTGTAAATTTGATCGATTTAGAACCTTTTAGTTCTGGATAACTCTTTAAATAATTAAATAATTTACAAGGTTGGACACTTTTTATGTGAGCTTGGATTAAAGAGTATAATAATTAAACCTGGGTGCGTCAAAAGGTGGATTTTCAAAATAATGGTATAGCACCTTTTGGTTTTGAGCCCACAATATATTATTATATTGGTCTGCTGGATTTCTTTTTGGGCTACCTACCTATAGTCATACTTTCCAAAAAGTTGAAATGACGCCCCTAAATTAAACAATTATAATGCACAATTATTTTTATTATTTTTTTTTATGTATTTGTAACGCCCTAACACTAACAACACTATTTTATAACTATTTGAAAGAAGGCTTATGGTGGATATGATCCCCCACATCAGCTGTCTTGTATACGCCCCTAACCAGAAATAGGTAAAATAATATCGAATTTTTGTTTTAGCTATTCTAACGTTTGATTAGTGATTACGGGATACAGCTACAGCTACGGAACGGTTTAATAATTCAATTATATTATTTTCTACTAATTTATCATTACCTACTCATTATGATATAAAAATAAAATTACGACTTGAAGTTACTCATAACTAGCCCATGTTTTGAGTGGCCCAATCACGGCCTACAGAGTGCAGGCTTAGACCACTGCCTGATTTACTGTGAATACAAGTGGAGGACCGTGGACATAGGCTCAAAAGATTCTGCTGATACTAACTATACAGATTACTAGAATTCACATTTTTAATCTTTTGTAGGGTACCTAATTATTATTCCATTTTTATAAATTAAAGAAAAGAACAAATAACTGACGGATACAGAAAAACAATGCAAAAACACACATCATCATTTTTAAATCAATATAATCATGATTCATCCCTCCACTCAGAGTCTAAAATTATGACAAATTGTTGTAGTCTGTTTTTAACAACGGCCGTTGGTAAAATATTAAAAATAAATTATTCAATATAAATTAATCAAAATATTAATTTAGTTAGAAATTAGCCAATGTTTTTAATACCGCAGATGATCATGATTATTGCTACTTATGCAATCGGCGTATGTAGATTTTTGTCTTGAGGGGGGGATAATTATATCCAGTACTCAGTAGCACTGCTTTTAAAGTTAGAGTCCTTAAGTTAGGACTACGAAAACTTTTGCATATTAAATACGGCCGCTACGGGGGAGGAGGATTGATCTCCCCCGTAAATACGCCACTGCTTGAATTGCCTCTACCCGTCTTTTTCAAATCAATCCAAACAATTTGTAAATTAATTAAACACAAAAAAATTAAAAATTGATAAATTGGAAATCCAGTTTCTAGATCGATCTTTTTTTTTTCACCAAATTTTGTATTTTGTTTTTCCAGTAAACCGAATGCTATGTTTGAACGATGCAAAAAATTATCCAATAAAGAACATGTAAAATTCGCCCCCCCAAAAAATATTGATTCTAAAAAAATTCTAAACACCAATTGTTTTGCAAAATATTGGCACATTCTTTAAATCATTCTGCGGACAGAGTCGGGGTACTAACTTAACGGACTTGCAATCGTGGTTCGGTGATTTATATAGATAAGAGTCCGCGGAGGGGTGGGTGCTGGTGAAGTCATCGTCGTCGTCATCTTACTATTATTAGTTATTACATAATTATCTTTAATTAATTAAAATAACTATAAATTAATTAAAATACGGTCATATATAATAAATTATTTTGTCGGTTTATATCGTTTGTTATGTGCAGACATTGTGCATTTAACGTATTTGATTTAAAGTGGGCAAAACAAGTGAAATGTCTAAAGATTTAGACCCGTAATGTTCAAGTATAAAGTACAACTTACTGTCAACTCTGATAAAGTTAAACTAAAAATTAAATAATTAGTTCACGTTCTTTTGACTTACAGAAGGTGTTACGACTTACAGGTGATATGAGAAAGTTGCAGCCGGCGTATATAATAAGCCATGAGGACATTATTTTAAATGTGTGAGTTTTATTAATTTATAATATTATAAACTACCTATAGCACGATTTTTAGTGTTTTGTTTTATTCATTATCTATTATTTTTGTATACCACTTGTTTACGTGTCTGGTGGTGCATGGTGAATATAATTTATTTTATAAATATTATTTTCTATCAATAATTTTACTTTTAAATTTAATTTTTTTTTAATTTTTAAATAAATATTATTCAAGTCTATATATAAAAAAAACATTATATTTATCGTACCTAATTTAATTTGTCTTATTAATACATGACCGAGAAAAACCTTGCCTGCAGTTTGAATTTAAAAATAAACAAATCAATTGTATTTTATTGAACTACATAAACGTAATTAGCAATATGCAATACCTATACCAGTAGTTTTGATTTGAGAAAACCAATTAAAGATTTTTAGAAGTTTAAAAGAAACTAAAAATAATGAATCTGTTTGTGACACACTTTCTATACTAAGGTTAAGGTAAAGATAAAGTCGGAAATGGGTAAAATTATGAGGTATGAGACTAAGGACTTGAAATAACTGAAGACAGTAAAATAAATTATAGTTAGGTAAATCATATGATAGATAATAGATATATTAATATATTACAAAATTCTTTAGTTTAGTTATTATTTATGTTGAGTTAAAATTAAAAATTACGAAAATGTACAAATTATTTTGTACTTTTACTCAAAAATACATATTTAATATTAAATTTAAATACTTACCCATAAGGTTTGAGCTTGTAATACAAGGTTTCTATATTCTCATAAGTTGTTTTTTTTTAAATTAAAAATAAATTGACAAGTGTAAAGCAACATTAAATTATTTTAATATGAACGATTAAAAATTGATTAGGTATAGAAAATATAGATATTTAAACAAAAAGTAACACATTTTTATTAAAGATGATAAATAATCTGTTCTGATTTAAAAAAATTACCTAATCGTATAGAGAATTAAAACTTTTCACCATCATACGTATCATATAGGTATTATAAATATCAATATTATTATTTTTAAGTGTGTATGGGTAAATAAAATTATTTTTATTTTTTCCGGTTATTATGGCTAGAAAATGTGATTCGACGTGTCAATGTGCATCGTACACGTTTTCTACATTTAATGTGCAAGCATTTGAAAACATCAAAACGCCAGTTTTTAAGCACAGTTCATGCACAGTTTAATTTGATAAGTGTTTGCAATTTAAATTGTCTGTCTACTTATCTTACTGCTCCGCTGTTCATAGGTACCTATAGGTAAAAATCGTTCCCATTCTGTATAGTTACCAATCCATCTAACTATTACCTACTTATCAATTATTATAAAAAAAAAAATAAATTTAGAATATAAATTACCTATCAAACAGAATATTATAATTAAAATATTTTATGCAGGATGCCGGTAAAGAGACTAGAGACACACTTAATTTCGTTGCACGCATTGAACACTTTTTTATAATATTTTTAAATATTGTGCAATAATATGAATTTGTTGATACCACCATATTATATGATGTAGATAAAACGTTGATACAAAACATGACAATAATCAAAGCCGGATTAAGAACGTATTGGGCCCCGGGACTGAAGTTTCATATGGGCCCTTTTGACAAAACATGCTTTACAAAACCGCTTGCTACGCTTGCAGGAACATACGTTTTTCTAACTATTTCACAAATTGACAATTTATTGCATTATAAAGTTATAAAATTAATAGGTAAATGCAATTTGTGTCTATAAAACTATTAATTTTATTATAGCATATTAAAAGTTAATACTTCATATTTAATTAATTTAAATTCAAATTTTCATAATAACTTTTAAATTTATTAACAGTATACCTACTCATTTACAATAAATATCAAACAAAAGTTAATATATAAAACAGAAACTATTTTTTTTCTTGCTTTACTTGAAGCCAACTCTCTTAGTACTTCATTTAAGTCTAATGATTTTAACAAATCATTCTCAGAATTGTATTATTGTATATAATTTGTATACCTAAGTTTTCTTGGTTTAACTGGTTATATAATTATTTTTACTCTGGTTAAATTAGAAAAAGCTCTCTCTTTACATAAATAACACTATTAACTATTGATGATATTATTGATATATCAAATGAAAATATTAAATAACAGTAAAATGCGTCTTTTCTACCATAGTGCTTTTGTATTTACTATTTAGTTGTTTTTGTCGATAAAAAAAAAAAATGGTTTTTAAAATATTGAAAAACTTTTCTTTAAAATCACTAAAAATTGCGTATCAGCTTAAAATTGTTTCAACCCTTTTTATTTTGGTACTTGAGAGGGCCTCGGGCTTCCGCCTCGACTAGAACCCCCACTTAATCCAGCCTTGATAATAATATCAAAAATAAATTTAAAAATGGAATTTTATTTGAACGTACTAAAAATTGACCATGTTAACTTAAAAATACAATAAATTAAAAATGAAATGTAATGTATTTAATATTTATGTTTCAATGTATAGAAAGAAACCAAAATTGGTAAAAAACAATACATTACATAATATAATATAGGTGGTACTATATATATATATTAAAAAAAAATACAAAATACAAAACATATTTTATGAAACATGTTTAATGAATAGGAATAAAATATGTAATTTAATAAATTGTGATATACAACTAGCATACCTATACCTAGTTCATGATATTATTAATTCTTAAAAAATACATCCAAAAAGTGATAACCAAAACATCGAATATAACATAACTGTTAATAATTTAATTTTAACTCGGTATAGGTGTGTATTTTACCAGTCTTTCGAACAAAATTAAACTGTAAATGAAAAATATTGATTATTCGAAAATAATCAATATACTTCAATAAAACTGCACGAACGTCACGCTTATGGCTCCATTATTTTGGGTGTTGCGTTCAAACTTAACAGAGTTAAACCTGCCTGTGCAATCATGGTATCATAAGTTCAATTACAATTTAAAATGGCCGACTACATAAAATCGAACAAAAATAAAGAGCTTTTTGTTCTTACCTAATAAGATACGTCATAATATACGATGATCATTTTAAACTGAAAGTATTTTATAAATACTCATTTTCTGGATTTAGAGCAAGAAGACTTTTAGTTATAAATAAAAAAAATATAAAATAACGATATAAAAATCATATAATAGATTTAAGTTTGACAAATAGTTTATCAATGATTGATTATATAACAACATTTCATTTAAATAACGGGGAAGCCAATAAGGAAATATCAGTCTATTTTTGCGTCGAAAAATTTAAAAAAAATGAAAAGACAAGTGTGTACTTTGGCCTCACACGGGATTGGACGCTAACTCTTAATGCTAACAGTTACTCTTACCTCTTTGAGCAAATACGATTGGAAATCAATGTGATAGAAGTAGATAGCACACGTGTTCTTGGAATCACTAGCTCGTTGAAAGGATACTTATCCGGTACACCAGACAACTATAAATGTTATGAAAATTCTGACTGGAGTTTTAAAAACGCAACGCAATCGGAAAATGAGAAAGGTGAATTCAGTGCTTGCATTCCATTAAAATATTGGCTAGGTTTGTTTGAAGACTATAAAAGAATAATAGTGAATTCTAGATTAGAACTAATATTAACTCGAAGTCATAACGATTTAAATGCTTTAACTTTTAAAACTGATGTAACTGTTTCTGAAGGTAAAGTCGTTTTAAACAAAATATAGCCTGAAAGGTCCCACATATAACGGAGATACAAAGATTTTTTGAAACTTTTGAATACCCTGAACTCGGAACCATTAAAAAAGTTGTATGGAATTTGAAAACTGCTTCAAAATAAGAAAAACCACGATTTATCATAATTGGATTACAAAAAGGACGCAAAAACGTATTATCAAAAGATTGTAGTATATTCAATCATTGTAATCTAACAAACGTTAAAGTATTTCTGAACTCGATGGCTTATCCATACGATAATTTGAATTTAGATTTTTCTAAAAATAATTTCACATTATAATATGTGTACACCGTTTCAAGAATCGTACTATGAAAAAAGTATTCGTAATCCGATATTGAGTTTTTTTGAGTACTTTTCTAACAAACACTTCAATTATAGTCATCGATACTTCGAAACTGAACGATTCAGCCACTGCCTCAACAGTAGATGTTTAATTGGAAATTGAAGCTTCAGAATCGCTTACAGACAGGGATCGAAACCGTTTCAAATTTAAT